>NC_054474.1:100084040-100252894 GCF_017639515.1 Carcharodon carcharias
TCACCGCCCTCAGAATGAGTCTCCCCCTACCCCTCCCCCCGAATGTGTCAACACCCCTCCCCCTCCGCCCGACTGAGTCGTCCCCCTCCCACTCCTCCCCCCGACTGAGTTGCCCCCCTCCCTCCGACTGAGTCGCCCACCCACGACTGAGTCGACCCCGCACCTCCCCCCAGCTGAGGCACCCAACCCCCCTCCCCCCGACTGAGTCGCCCCCTCCCTCCGACTGAGTTGCCAAGCCCCTCCCCCTACACCCGACTGAGTCGTCCCCTTCCCCTCCCCCCGACTGAGTCACCCTCCGACTGAGTCACCACTCCCCCCGACTGAGTCAACCCCCGCACCTCCCAATGACTGAATCACCCCCCACCCCCTCCCCTCGACTGAGAGGCCCCCCTCCCCCTCCGCCTGACTGAGTCGCCCCCGCCACTCCCCATGACTGAGTCGCCCCCCCTTCCTCTCCCACCAAATGAGTCGCACCCCCCGAATGTGTCGTCCCCACATCCCACGACTGAGTAGCCACTCCTCCCCCACCCCCGACTGAGTCGCCCGCCCCTCCCCCACATCCCCTGACTGAGTCGCCCACCCCTCCCCCTCACCCGACTTAGTCACCCGCCCCCGACTGAGTCAGCCCCGCACCACACCCCGACTCAGACACCCAACACCTCTCCCACCGCCTGAGTCGCCCCACCTCCCCCCCCCCGACTAAGTCGCCCACCCCGCCCCCTCCCCCCGACTGAGTCGCCCCCGCTCCCCCTCCCCCCGACTGAGACGCCACCCTCCCGCTCCCGCCGACTGAGCTCGGCCCCTCCCTCTCCCCCCGACTGAGTCGCTCCCCATCCTGTATCCCCTCCCTCTGACCGAGTCGCCCACCCTCCACCTCCCACCGACTGATTCGCCCCCCTCCACATCCCACCGAATGAGTCGCCCCCCTACCCCCAACTGAGTCACCCCCGCACCCCCTCCCCCCGACTGAGCCGCCCCCCTCCCACTTCCTCCGACTGAGTTGCTCCCCCACCCCCAACCCATCCCCTGACCGAGTCGCCTACCCTCCCCCTCCTCCCAACTGAGTCGCCCACCCCCCTCCCCCGACAGAGTCGCCACCCTCCTTCCGACTTAGTTGCCCCAACCCTCTCACTACACCTGACTGTCGCCCGCCCCTCCCCCTCCCCCGACTTAGTCACCCGCCCCCGACTGAGTCAGCCCCGCACCACACCCCGACTCAGACACCCAACACCTCTCCCACCGCCTGAGTCGCCCCACCTCCACCCCCCGACTAAGTCGCCCACCCCGCCCCCTCCCCCCGACTGAGTCGCCCCCGCTCCCCCTCCCCCCGACTGAGACGGCACCCTCCCGCTCCCGCCGACTGAGCTCGGCCCCTCCCTCTCCCACCGCCTGAGTCGCCCCACCTCCCCCTCCCCCTGACTAAGTCACCCCCCCGCCCCCTTCCGCCCGACTGAGTCGCCCCCTTCCCCCTCCCCCCAATGGAGTCGCCCCCCTCACCCTCACCCCGACTGAGTCACCCTTCTCCTAGACCGAGTCGCCCAACCCTCCCCCAACCACCAACTCAGTCACTCCCCCCCTCCCCGACTCAGTCGACCCCCTCCCCCTCCCCTCGACTGAGTCGCCTCCCCCTCCCCCTCCCCCCGACTGAGTCTCGCCCCTCCCCCTCCCCCGACAGATTCGCCACCCCTCCACCTCCCCCCGACTGAGTCGCCCACCTTCTCCTCCGCCAGACTGAGTCGACCCCCCTCCCCCTCCTCCCCCGACTGAGTCGCCCCCCCTCCCCCCGACTGAGTCACCCCCCCCAGACTGAGTCGGCCCTGCACCACACTCCGACTCAGACACCCAACCCCCCTCCCACCGCCTGAGTCGCCCCACCTCCCCTCCCCCTGACTAAGTCACCCCCCTCCCCTCCCCCGACTGAGTCGCCCCCCTACACCTTCCCTCGACTGAGTCAACCCCCCCTCCCCCCAACTGAGTCACCCTGCCTTCCCCTCCCCCCGACTGAGTCGCCCACCCCTCCCCCTCCCCCGACTGAGTCACCCCCGCTCCCCCTCCCCCCGACTGAGGCGCCACCCTCCCGCTCCCGCCGACTGAGTTGGCCTCTCCCACTCCCCCCGACTGAGTTGCTCCCCATCCCGCATCCCCTCTCCCTGACCGAGTCGCCCACCCTCCACCTCCCAACGACGGATTCGCCCCTCTCCCACTCCACCCGACTGAGTCACTCCCCCTCCCCTCGACTGAGTGGCCCACCACCCCCTCTTCCCAACTGAGTCGCCCACCCCCTCCCCCCGAGAGAGTCGGCCCCCTCCCTCCGACTGAGTTGCCCGCCCCTCCCCCCACACCCGACTGAGTCGCCCCCTTCCCCTCCCTCCGACTGAGTCGCCACTCCCCCCGACTGAGTCACCCCCCTTCCCTCCACCCGAATGTGTCACCAACCATTCCCCCTCCCAACGACTGAGTCACCCCCCACCCCCTCCCCTCGACTGAGTCACCCCCCACCCCCTCCCCTCGACTGAGTCACCCCCACCCCCTCCGCCCGACTTCCCCCGCCCCTCCCCACGACTGAGTCGCCCCCCCTTTCACCACCCCCCAGCGGAGTCGGCCCCCCCTCACCCTCACCCCGACTGAGTCGCCCGTCCCCCAGACCGAGTCACCCACCCCTCCCCCAACCCCCAACTCAGTCACGCCCTCCCTCCCCCGACTCGGTCGAGCCCCTCCCCTCGACTGATTCGCCACCCCTCCACCTCCGCCCGACTGAGTCGTCCACCTCCCCCTCCGCCAGACTGAGTCGCCCCCCCTCCCCCACCTCCCCCCTATTGTGTCGCCCCCCTCCCCTCGACTGAGTAGCCTACCCCTCCTCCTCCCCCCGACTGAGTCGCCCCCCTCCACCTCCCCTCGACTGAGTCACCCACCTCCCCCTCTGCCAGACTGAGTCGCCTCCCCTCCCCCTCCCCACCGACTGAGTCACCCCCCCGACTCAGTCGCCGCCCCCAGACTGAGTCGCCTCCCCTCTCCCGACTGAGTCGCCCCGCCTACCCCTCCCCCCGACTGAGTCACCCCCCTCCCCATCTGCCCAACAGAGTCACCCCCCCGCCCCTCACCATGAATGAGTCGCCCCCTTTTCCGTCCGCCCAATGGAGTCGCCCCCCTCACCCTCACCCCGACTGAGTTGCCCGTCCCCCAGACCGAGTCGCCCACCACTCCCCAACCCCCAACTCTGTCACTCCACCCCTCCCCCCGACTCAGTCGACCCCCTCACCTCCCTCGACTGAGTAGCCTAACCCTCCCCCTCCCTCCGACTGAGTCACCCCCCTCCACCTCCCTCGACTGAGTCGCCCACCTCCCCCTCCGCCAGACTGAGTCGCCCCCCTCCCCCACCCCCCCGACTGAGTCACCCCTCTCCCCCCGACTCAGTCGGCCCCCCCCAGACTGAGTCGCCACGCCTCCCCCGACTGAGTCACCCCGCCTACCCCTCCCCCCGAATGAGTCGTCCCCCTCCCCCTGACTGAGTTGCCCCGCCCCGACTGAGTCGTCCCCGCACCACCCCCGACTGAGGCACCCAACCCCGCTCTCCCCGACTGAGTTGCCCCCCCCGACTGAGTTGCCCCCACTCCCCCACCCCCCGACTGAGGCGCCACCCTCCCGCTCCCCCAGACTGAATCGTTCCCCCTCCCCCCGACTGAGTGGCCACCCTCCCAGTTCCCCCGACTGAGTCGCCCACCACCCCTCCCCCCGACAGTGTCGACCCCTCTCTCCAACTGAGTTGCCCCGCCCCTCCCCTACACCCGACTGAGTCGTCCCCTTCCCCCTCCCCCCGACTGAGGCGCCCTCCTTCCTCCGACTGAGTCGACCCTCCCCCCGACTGAGTCACCACCCCTCTCCCACCCCCCTACAGAGTTGCCACCAAGTCCCCCTCCCCCTGACTGAGTCGCCCTCCGCCCCTCCCAATGATTGAGTCACCCCCCCACTCCCTCCCCTCGACTGAGACGCGCTCCTCCCCCTCCACCCGACTGAGTCGCCCCCGCCCCTCCCCTGCCCCCAAACGAGTCGCACCACCCGAATGAGTCGCCCCCACATCCCACGACGGAGTTCACATTCCTCCCCCTCCCCCCGACTGAATCGCCCTCCCTCCACCTCCCACCGACTGAGTCGCACCCCCTCCCCCCAACTGAGTCACCCGACCTCCACTCCGCCCGACTGAGTCGCCACCCCTCCCCCGACTGAGTCGCCCCGCCTACCCCTCCCCTCGACTGAGTAACCACCCCTCTCCCTCTGCCCGACTGAGTCGCACCCCTCCCCCTCCTCCCACCGAATGAGTCACCCCCCTCCCCTTCCCCCCCACTGAGTTGACCCCTCCCCCAGACTGAGTCACCCGCCCCCGACTGAGTCGCCCCCGCTCCCCCTCCCCCCGACAGAGGCGCCATCCTCCCGCTCCCCCAGACTGAGTTGGCCCCCTCCCACTACCCCCAACCTAGTTGCTCCCCCTCCCCCACCCCATCCCCTGACCGAGTCGCCCACCCTCCACCTCCCACCAACTGATTCGCCCAACTCCCCCTCCCCCGACTGAGTCGCCAGCCAGTCTCCCTCCCCTGACTGAGTCGCTCGTGCCCCTCCCAAAGACTGAGTCACTGCCCCAATCCCTCCCCTCGACTGAGTCAACCCTCCCCTTCTGCCTGACTGAGTCGCCCCCTTCCCTTCCCCCCAAATGAGTCGCACCCTCAAATGAGTCACCCCCACATCCCACGACTGAGTCGCCACCCCTCCCCCTCCCCCTGACTGTGTTGCCCGCCCCTCCCCCTCCCCCCGACTGAGTTGCCACCCCTCCCCCGGACTGTGTCGCACTCCCCTCCCCTCGACTGAGTCGCCTCCCCATCCCCCTCCTGCCGTCTGCGTCGTGCCCCCTCCCTCCTACTGAGTCGAACCCCTGACTGAGTCGCCCCATCCCCCTCCCCCCGAATGAGTTGTCACCCTTCCTCCAGACTGTCTCGCCCCCCCATTCCACCGACTGAGTCACTCCCCCTCCCGCACCCCCTCCCCCTGACCGAGTCACCCACCCTCCACCACCCACCGACTGATTCGGCCCCCTCCCACTCCCCCGACTGAGTCGCTCCCCCTCCCCCCGACTCAGTGGCCCCCTCTCCCCCTCCCTCTGACTGAGTTGCCCCACCCCTCCCCCTACACTCGACTGAGTCACCCCCTTCACCCTCACCCTGACTGAGGCGCCCTCCTCCCTCCGACTGAGTCGCCCCTCCCCCCGACTGAGTCACCCCCCTCCCCCCGACTGAGTCGCCACCCAGTCCCCCTCCCCCTGACTGAGTAGCCCCCCATCCTCCCTCCGACTGAGTCACCCCCCATCCCGACTGAGTCGCCCCCCACTCCCCCTCCCCCCAATTGAGTCACCCCCCGTCCCTTCTCACCGACTGAGTTGCCCCCCTCCCATTCCCCCCGACTGAGTCGCTTCTCCTCCCCCCGATTGAGTTGTCCCCTCCCCCTAACCCCGACTGAGTTGCCCCACCAATCCCCCACCCCACGACTGAGTCACCCCCTCCCTCCGACACAGTCACCCCGCCCTCCCCTACCCCCGACTGTGTCGCACCCCCTCCCCAAAAATGAGTCGCCCCCCACTCACCCTCGCCCCAACTGAGTCGAACCCCTTTCCCCTCCCCCGACTGACTAGCCCCCCCCACCCTCACCCTGACTGAGTCGCGTCCCATCACCCTACCCCAGACTGAGTCGCCCACCCACTCATTCCCCCGAGTGAGTCACCCCACCTCCCCCTCCATCGGACTGAGTTGCACTTCCTCCCCCTCCCCCTGATTGAGTCGACCCCCCTTCCCCTGACTAAATCGTCCCCTCCCCCGACAGAGTCGCCCCTAACCCCGACAGAGTCGCTCCCTACCCCCGACAGAGTCAGCCCCGCTCCCACCGACTGAGTCGCACCCCTACTTCCCCTGCCTGAGTCGTCCCTGCTCCCCGTCCCCCAGACTGAGTCGCTCCCCCTCCCCTCCCTCCAACTGAGTAGACACACCCTCCCCCGAATGAGTCGCCCCCACACTCCCCCTCCCCCCGACTGAGTCGCCCCCATCCCCTCTCACTGACTGAGTTGCCCCCCCTCCCACTCCCCCCAACTGAGTCTCTTCTCCTCCCAGCGACTGAGTTGGCCGCCTACCCCTCAACGCGACTGAGTCGCCTCACCAATCCCCCACCCCCCAACTGAGTCGCCCCCTCCCTCCGACTGAGTCGCCCTGCCCTCCCCTACCCCCGACTGAGTCGCCCCCATTCCCCTCCCCCCAAACGAGTCGCTCCTCCTCACTCACCCCATGACTGTGTCGCACACCCTCCCCCTGAATGAGCCGCCCCACACTCACCCTCCCCGACTGAGTCGCACCCCATCACCCTACCCCAGACTGAGTCGCCCACCCCCCCCATCCCCCGGAGTAAGTGGCCCGACCTCCCCCTCCACCAGACTGAGTTGCACTCCCTCCCCTTCCCCTGATTGAGTCACCCCCCCTTCCCCCAACTGAGTCGCCCCCTCCCCCCAACAGAGTCGCCCCCCCTACCCCCGACAGAGTCACCCACACTCCCACTGAATGAGTCGCACCCCTACTTCCCCCGCTTGAGTCGCGCGCCCTCCCCCCCCCGACTGAGTCGCCCCCCTCCCCCGACTGACTTGCCCCCACTCCCCCCGACTGAGTCGCCCCCCCTCCCATTCCCCCCGACTGAGTCGCCCCCCTCCCCCCGACTGACTTGCCCCCACTCCCCCCGACTGAGTCGCTCCCCCTCCCCTCTCTCCAACTGAGTCGCCCCACCCTTGCCCCGACTAAGTCGCCTCCCCACTCCCCCTCCCCTGACTGAGTCGCCCCCATGCCCTCTCACCGACTGATTTGCCCCCTCCCATTCCCCCCGAATGAGTCGCTTCTCCTCCCCCAACTGAGTTGCCCCCTCCCCCTCACCCCGACTGAGTTGCCCCACTCCCATTCCCCCCGAATGAGTCGCTTCTCCACCCCACGACTGAGTCGCCCCCTCCCTCCGACTGAGTCACCCCGCCCTCCCCTACCCCCGACTGAGTCGGCCCCCCTTCCCCTCCCCCCAAACGAGTCACCCCTCCCCTCTCTCCCCCCCACTGTGTCGCACCCCCTCCCCAAGAATGAGTCGCCCCCCACTCACCCTCGCCCCGACTGAGTCGAACACCTTCCCCCGCCCCCCGACTGAGTAGCCCCCCCACCCTCGCCCCAACTGAGTCGCGCCCCATCACCCTACCCCAGACTGAGTTGCCCACCCACCCATACCCCCGAGTGAGTCGCCCCACCTCCCCCTCCACCGGAATGAGTGGCCCGACATCCCCCTCCACCAGACTGAGTTGCACTCCCTCCCCTTCCCCTGATTGAGTCACCCCCCCTTCCCCCAACTGAGTCGCCCCCTCCCCCCAACAGAGTCGCCCCCCTACCCCCGACAGAGTCACCCACAGTCCCACTGAATGAGTCGCACCCCTACTTCCCCCGCCTGAGTCGCGCGCCCTCCCCCTCCCCCGACAGAGTCGCTCCCTCCCCCGACTGACTTGCCCCCACTCCCCCTGACTGAGTCGCCCCCCCTCCCCTCTCTCCAACTGAGTCGCCCCACCCTCGCCCCGACTAAGTCGCCTCCCCACTCCCCCTCCCCTGACTGAGTTGCCCCCATGCCCTCTCACCGACTGAGTTGCCCCCTCCCATTCCCCCCGAATGAGTCGCTTCTCCTCCCCCAACTGAGTTGCCCCCATCCACCTCACCCCGACTGAGTCGCCCCACCAATCCCCCACCCCCCGACTGAGTCGCCCCATCCCTCCGACTGAGTCGCCCCGCCCTCCCCTACCCCCGACTGAGTCGTCCCGTTCCCCTCCCCCCAAATGAGTCGCTCCTCCTTCCCCTCCCGACGACTGTGTCGCACCAGCTCCCCCCCGAATGAGTCACCCCACACTCACCCTCGCCCCGACTGAGTCAAACCCCTTCCCCCTCTCCCCGACTGAGTAGCCCCCACCTCACCCTCGCCCCGACTGAGTCACGCCCCATCACCCTACCCCAGACTGATTCGCCCACCCCCCCACTTCCCCGGAGTGAGTCGCCCCACCTCCCCCTCCACCGGACTGAGTTGCACTCCCTCCCCCTACCCCTCATTGAGTCGCTCCCTTCCCCTGACTGAGTCGCCCCTCCCCCTGACAGAGTCGCCCCCCTACCCCCGACAGAATCACCCCCAATCCACCGACTGTGTCGCACCCCTACCTCCCCTGCTTGAGTCGCCCCCGCTCCCCCTCACCCCAACTGAGTTGCCCCCTCTCCCCCCAACGGAGTCGCCACGCTCCCCCTCACCCCGACTGAGTTGCCCCCCACTCGCCCAACACCCGACTGAGTCGCTCCCCCCATCCCCCTGACTGGGTCGCGCCAACTCCCCGCGACTGGCTCGACCCCTTCCTCCCGACTGAGTCGCACACCTCCCACCAACCCCAGATTGAGTCGCCCCACCTCCCCCTTCCCCCGACTGAGTCTCCCCTTCCTCCTTCACCCAAATGAGTCACCCTCCTCCCTCCTACTGAGTCGCGCCGACCCCTGACTGAGTCGCCCACCCTCCCCCTCCCCCTGACTGAGTCACCCCCCCTTCCCCTCGCCCCAAATGAGTCGCTCCCCCTGAATGAGTCGCCTCCACCACCCCCGACTAAGTCGCCACCTCACCCCAACATCCACCAACTGAGTCATCACCGCGCCTCCCCCGACTGAGTCGCCCCCCCCACTCCCCCCGACTGAGTCACTCACCCTCCCGCACCCACCCCCCTGACCGAGTCGCCCACCCTCCACCGCCCACCGACTGATTCGCCCCCTTCCCACTCCCCCCGACTGAGTCGCTCCCCCTCCCCCGAAGGAGTGGCCCCCTCCCCCTCCCCCCGACTGAGTCGCCCAACCCCCTCCCCCCGAATGAGGCGCCCTCCGCCCTCCAACTGAGTCGCCCCTCCCCCGATTGAGTCACATCCCTCCCCTTGCCCTGACTGAGTCGCCACCCAGTCCCATTCCCCCTGACAGAGTCTCCCCCCGCCCCTCCCTCCGACTGAGTGGCCCCCCCCGACTGAGTCGCCCCCCACTCCCCCTCCCCCCGACTGAGGTGCCCCCGTCCCCTCTCACCGACTGAGTTGCCCCTCTCCCCCTCACACCGACTGAATCGCCCCACCAATCCCCCACCCCATGACTGAGTCCCCCCTCCCTCCGACTGAGTCACCCCACCCTCCCCTGCCCCCGACTGAGTCGCCTCCTTCCCCTCCCCCCAAACGAGTCACCCCTCCCCGCCCTCCCCCCGACTGTGTCGCACCCCCTCCCCAAGAATGAGTGACCCCCCACTCACCCTCGCCCCGACTGAGTCGAACACCTTCCTCCTCCCCCCGACTGAGTAGCCCCCCCCACCCTCGCCCCGACTGAGTCGCGCCCCATCACCCTACCCCAGACTGAGTCGCCCACCCAAACATCCACCCGAGTGAGTCGCCCTACCTTCCCCTGTACCGGAGTGAGTAGCAGTCCCTCTCCCACCACCGATTGAGTCACCTCACTTGCCCCGAATAAATCGCCCCCTCCCCCGACAGAGTCGCCCCCCTACCCCCGACAGAGTCACCCCCACTCCCAACGACTGAGCCGCACCCCTACATCCCCCACCTGACTCGCCCCCTCTTCCCCTCCCCCGACTGAGTGGCCCCCCCCTACCCCACCCCCTGACTGAGTTGCCCCCACTCCCCCAGACTGTGTCGCCCCCCTCCCACTCCCCCCGACTGAGTTGACCCAGCCTCCCCCGACTGATTCACCCCCCATCCCCGCTCACTGACTGAGTTGCCCCCCTCCCCCTCACCCCGACTGAGTCGCCCCACCAATTCCCCACACCCTGACTGAGTCACCCCCTCCCTCCGACTGAGTCGCCCCGCCCTCCCCTACCCCGACTGAGTCGCCCCCCGTTCCACTCCCCCCAAATGAGTCGCTCCTCCTCCCCCTCCCCATGACTGTGTCGCACCCCTTCACCCTACCCCAGACTGAGTCACCCTTGCCCCCATCCCCCGGAGTGAGTCGCCCCACCTCCCCCTCCACCGGACTGAGTTGCACTCCCTCCCCCTCCCCCTGATTGAGTTGTCCCCCCTTCCCCCGACTGAGTTGCCCCCTCCCCCTGACAGAGTCGCCCCCTACCCCCGACAGAGACACCCCCACTCCCACCAACTGAGTCGCACCTCTACTTACCCTGCTTGAGTCACCCCCGCTCCCCCTCACCCCGACTGAGTTGCCCCCCACTCGCCCAACCCCCGACTGAGTCATTCCCCCATCCCCCTGACTGAGTCGCGCCAACTCCCCGCGACTGACTCGACCCCTTCCTCCCGACTGAGTTACACCCCTCCCACCAACCCCAGATTGATTTGGCCCCTCCCCCTCCCACCGACTGAGTCGCCCCCCCTTCCTCCTTCACCCGACTGAGTCGCCTTCCTCCGACTGAGTAGCCCCTAACCCCGACTGAGTCGACCCCCTCCCCTTTGACTGAATTGCCCCACACCCCTCCCCACAACTGAGTCGCCCCCCCTTCCCCTCGCCCAAACGTGTCGCTCCCCCCGAATGAGTCGACCAACATCCCCTGACTGAGTCGCCACCTCACCACCACATTCACCGACTGAGTCGCTCCCCCCTCCCCCTCCCCCTGACTGAGTCGCCCCTCCACCCCCTCCACCTGATTGAGTCAACCCCACGCCTCCCCTGACTGAGTCGCCACCCTCCCACTCCCCCCGACTGAGTCGCCCCCTCCACCTCCCCCCGACTCAGTCGAACCCCCTCCCCCGACTGAGTCGCCCTCCTCCACCTACCACTAACTGAGTCGACCCCCTCCTCCCGACTGAGTAGCTCATGCTCACCCTCCCCACTACTGAGGCGCCACCCTCCCGTTCCTACCGACTGAGTCGCCCCCCCCCACTCCCCCCGACTGAGTCGGTCCCCCTCCCGCACCCCCCCCCCCGACCGGGTCGCCCACCCTCCACCTCCCACTGACTGATTCGCCCCCCTCCCACTCCTCCCGACTGAGTCCCTCCCCATCCCCTGACTGAGTGGCCCCCCTCCCACCGACTGAGTCACCCACCCTCCCTCCCCCAGAAAGAGTCGCGCCCCTCCCTCCGACTGAGTTGCCACGACCCTCCCTCTAGACCCGACTGAGTCGCCCCCTTCCCCCTCCCTCAACTGAGGCACCCTCCTCCCTCTGACTGAGTTGCCCCTCCCCCGATTGAGTCACACCCCTCCCCTCCCCCCGACTGAGTTGCCACCCAGTCCCCCTCCCCCTGACACAGTCGCCCCCTGCCCCTCCCTCCGACTGAGTGGCCCCCCCAACTGAGTCGCCCCCCCACTCCCCCTCCCCCGACTGAGTTGCCCCACTCCCATTCCCCCCGAATGAGTCGCTTCTCCACCCCACGACTGAGTCGCCCCCTCCCTCCGACTGAGTCACCCCGCCCTCCCCTACCCCCGACTGAGTCGGCCCCCCTTCCCCTCCCCCCAAACGAGTCACCCCTCCCCTCTCTCCCCCCGACTGTGTCGCACCCCCTCCCCAAGAATGAGTCGCCCCCCACTCACCCTCGCCCCGAATGAGTCGAACACCTTCCCCCGCCCCCCGACTGAGTAGCCCCCCCACCCTCGCCCCAACTGAGTCGCGCCCCATCACCCTACCCCAGACTGTGTTGCCCACCCACCCATCCACCCGAGTGAGTCGCCCCACCTCCCCCTCCATCGGAATGAGTTGCACTCCCTCCCCCACAACCGATTGAGTCGCCCCCCCTTCCCCCGACTAAATCGCCCCCTCCCCCGACAGAGTCACCCCCCTACACCCGACAGAGTCACCCCCACTCCCAACGACTGAGTCGCACCCCTACTTGCCCCGCCTGAGTCGCCCCCGCTCCCCCTCCCCCATCTGAGTGGCCCCACTCCCCCACCCCCCGACTGAGTTGCCCCCACTCCCCAAGACTGAGTCGCTGCCCCTCCCCTCCCTCCGACTGATTCGACCCACCCTCCCCCCGACTGAGTCGCCCCCCTCCCCTCCCTCCAACTGAGTCGCCCCACCCTCCCCACGAATGAGTCACCCCCACACTCCACCTCCCCCCGACTGAGTCGCCCTCATCCCCTCTCACTGACTGAGTTGCCCCCTACCCCTCACCCCGACTGAGTCGCCTCACCAATCCGCCACCCCCCGACTGTGTTGCCCCATCCCTCCGACTGAGTCGCCCTGCCCTCCCCTACCCCCGACTGAGTCGCCCCCCCGTTCCCCTCCCCCCAAACGAGTCGCTTCTCCTACTCCTCCCCACGACTGTGTCGCAGCCCCTCCCCCCGAATGAGTCGCCCCACACTCACCCTCGCCCCGACTGAGTCGCGCCCCATCACCTTACCCCAGACTGAGTCACCCAACCCCCATTCCCCGGAGTGAGTCGCCCCACCTCCCCCTCCATCGGACTGAGTTGCACTCCTTCCCCCTTCCCCTGATTGAGTTGCCCCCCTTCCCCCGACTGAGTCGCCCCCTCCCCCAGACAGAGTCGCCCCCTACCCCCGAGAGAGTCACCCCCACTCCCACCGACTGAGTCGCACCTCTACTTCCCCCGCTTGTGTCGCCCCCGCTCCCCCTCCCCCCGTCTGAGTCACCCTCCCGCCCCCCCAACGTAGTCGCCCCACTCCCCCTCACCCCGACTGAGTCGCTCCCCCCATTTGCCTGACTGAGTCGCGCCAACTCCCCGTGACTGACTCGAGCCCTTCATCTCGACTGAGTCGCACCCCCCTCCCCTCCCTCAGACTGAGTCGCCGCCCCTTCCCACCGACTGTGTCGCACCCCTCCCCCCAATGCTTCACCCCCCCCGTACTCCCCCCGATTATATTGCCCCCCAACTCCCCCTCCCCCCGACGGAGTCGCCCCACCTAGCCGTCCGCCCGAATTAGTCGACCCCCTCCCCCTCCCCCCGACTGAGTCACCCCCCGCTCCCCGTTTCCCAGACTGAGTCGCCAACTCTGCCCCGGACTGAGTCGCCCCCCTCCCCTCGACTGAGTCACCTCCCCCTCCCCCTACTGCCTTCTGCGTCGCACCCCCTCCCCACGACTGAGTCGAACCCCTACCCCTCCCCCCGACTGAGTCGATCCCCCGACTGAGTCGTCCCCTCCCCCTCCCCCGACCGAGTCGCGCGCCCTCCCTCTTCCCCCGAATGAGTCGCCCCCCCCCCCACTCCCCCGAATAGGTCGCTCCCCTCCCTCTGACTGAGTCATCCCCCATCCCCTACCCCCGACTGAGTCGACCCCTCCCCATGACTGAGTCACCCTCCCCTCAATGTCCCCCCGACTGAGTCGCTCCCCCTCCCCTTGCTCCGAATGAGTCGCACCACCCTCCCCCCGACTGAGTCGCCCCCCCCACTCCCCCTCCCGCAACTGAGTCACCCCCCATGCCCTCTCACCGACTGAGTTGCCCCCCTCTCACTCCCCCCGAATGAGTCGCTTCTCTTCCCCCCGACTGAGTTGCCCCCCACCCCCTCACCCCGATTGAGTCACCCCACCAATCCCCCACCCCCCGACTGAGTCGCCCCTCCCTCCAACTAAGTCGCCCCGCCCTCCCCTACCCCCGACTGAGTCGCCCCCGTTCCCCTCCCCCCAAACGAATCGCTCTTCCTCCCCCTCCCCCCGAATGAGTCGCCCCACAGTCACCCTCGCCCCGAATGAGTCAAACCCCATCCCCCTCTCCTCGACTGAGTAGCCCCCACCTCACCCTCGCCCCGACTGTGTCGCGCCACATCACCCTACCTGAGACTGAGTCGCCCATCCCCCCATCCCCCGAAGTGAGTCGCCCCACCTCCGCCTCCACCGGACTGAGATGCACTCCCTCCCCCTCTCCCTGATTGAGTCGCCCCCTCTTACCCCGACTGAGTCGCCCCCTCCACCCAACAGAGTCGCCCCCCTACCCCCGACAGGGTCACCCCCAATCCCACCGACTGAGTCGCACCCCTACTTCCCCGGCTTGAGTAGCCCCCGCTCCCCCTCACCCCGACTGAGTCGCCAACCCCATCCCCCTGACTGAGTCGCGCCAACTCCCCGCGACTGACTCGACCCCTTCCTCCCGACTGAGTCGCACACCTCCCACCAACCCCAGATTGGGTCGCCCCACCTCCTCCTCCCGCCGACTGAGTCACCCCCCTTCCTCTTTCACCCAACTGAGTCACCCTCCTACCTCCGACTGAGTCACCCCTACCCCCGACTGACTCGCTCCCCCTCCCCCTCCCCCACCCCAGACTGAGTCACCCCACACCCCTCCCCACGACCGACTCGGCCCCCCCTTCCCCCTCCAGAAACGAGTTGCTCCCCCGAATGAGTTGCCCCCACATCCCCCGACTAAGTCGACACCTCACCCCCACATCCACCAACTGAGTCGCCCGCCCCTCCCCCTCCCACCGACTGAGTCGCCCCTCCTCCCCCTCCCCCCAACTGAGTCATCCCCGCGCCTCCCCCGACTGAGTCGCCCCCCCTCCCAATCCCACCGACTGAGTCGCCTCTCCACCCCATCCCCTCGACTGAGTCATCCCCGCGCCTCCCCCGACTGAGTCGCCCCCCCTCCCACTCCCACCGACTGAGTCGCCCAACCCCCGCCCCCTGACAGAGTCGCCCCCTCCCTCCGACTGAGTTGCCCAGCCCCTCTCCCTACACCCTACTGAGTGTTCCCCTTCCCCCTCCCCACAACTGAGGCGCCCTCCTTCCTCCTACTGAGTCACCCCTCCCCCGATTGAGTCACACCCCTCCCCTCCCCCTGACTGAGTTGTCACCCAGTCCCCCTCCCCCTGACAGAGTTGCCCCCTGCCCCTCCCTCCGACTGAGTGGCCCCCCTGACTGAGTCGCCCCCCCACTCACCCTCCCCCTGACTGAGTTGCCTCCCTCCCATTCCCCCCGAATGAGTCGCTTCTCCTCCCCCGACTGAGTTGCCCCCCTCCACCTCACCCCGTCTGAGTCCCCAACCTATCCCCCACCCCACGACTGAGTCCCCCCCTCCCTCCGACTGAGTCGCCCCACCCTCCCCTACCCCGGACTGAGTCGGCCCCCTTCCCCACCCACCAAACGAGTCACCCCTCCCCTCCCTCCCCCCGACTGTGTCGCACCCCCGCCCCAAGAACGAGTCACCCCCCACTCACCCTCGCCCCGACTGAGTCGCGCCCCATCATCCTACCCCAGACTGATTCGCCCACCCCCCCATCCCCCGGATTGAGTCGCCCCACCTCCCCCTTCACTGGACTGAGTTGAACTCCCTCCCCTCCCCCTGATTGAGTCGCCCACCCCTTCCCCCGACTGTGTCGCCCCCTCCCCCCGACAGAGTCGCCCCCTACCCCCGACAGAGTCACCCCCACTCCCACCGACTGAGTCGCACACCTACTTCCCCCACTTGAGTCGCCCCCGCTCCCCCTCAACCCGACAGAGTCGCCCACACTCCCCCCAATGGAGTTGCCCCGCTCCCCCTCATGCCGACTGAGTCACCCCCCACTCGCCCAAACCCCGACTGAGTCGCCCCGCCCTCCCCTACCCCCGACTGAGTCGCCCCTTTTCCCCTCCCCCCAAACGAGTCGCTCCTCCTCCCCCTCCCCACGACTGTGTCGCACCCCCTCCCCCCGAATGAGTAGCCCCACACTCACCCTCGCACCGACTGAGTCAAACCCCATACCCCTCTCCCCGACTGAGTAGCCCCCACCTCACCCTCGCCCCGAATGAGTCGCGCCCCATCACCCTACCCCAGACTGAGTTGCCCATCGCCCCATCCCCTGGACTGAGTCGCCCCACCTCCCCCTCCACTGGACTGAGTTGCACTCCCTCCCCCTCCCCCTGATTGAGTCGCCCCCCCTTACCCCGACTGAGTCGCCCCCCTCCCCCCGACAGATTCGCCCCCCTACCCCCGACAGGATCACCCCCAATCCCACCGACTGAGTAGCACCCGTACTTCCCCCGCTTGAGTCACCCCCGCTCCCCCTCACCCCGACTGAGTCACCCCCCATCCCCCTGACTGTGTCGCGCCAACTCCCCGCGACTGACTTGACCCCTTCCTCCCGACTGATTCGCACACCTCCCACCAACCCCGCATTGGGTCGCCCCCCCCTCACCCTCCCGCCGACTGAGTCACCCCCCTTCCTCTTTCAACCAACTGAGTCGCCCTCCTCCCTCCGACTGAGTCGCCCCTACCCCCGACTGACTCGCTCCCCCTCCCCCTCCCCCACCCGACTGAGTCACCCCACACCCCTCCCCATGACCGAGTCGGCCCACCGTTCCCCTCGCCCGAAACGAATCGCTCCCCCCGAATGAGTTGCCCCCACATCCCCCGACTAAGTCGCCACCTCACCCCCACATCCACCAAATGATTCGCCCACCCCTCCCCCTCCCACTGAGTGAGTCGCCCCTCCTCCCCCTCCCCCCAACTGAGTCATCCCCGCGCCTCCCACGACTGAGTCGCCCCCCTCCCACTCCCCCCGACTGAGTCGCACCCCCTCCCCGACTGAGTGGCCCCCCTCCCCCTCCCCCCAACTGAGTTGCCCAACCCCCCCGACATAGTTGCCCCCTCCCTCCGACTGAGTTGCCCTGCCCCTCCCCCTACACCCTACTGAGTCGCCCCCTTCCTCTTTCACCCAACTGAGTCGCCCTCCTCCCTCCGACTGAGTCACCCCTACCCCCGACTGAGTTGCTCCCCCTCCCCCTCCCCCTCCCCCGACTGAGTCACCCCACACCCCTCCCCACAACTGAGTCGGCAACCCCTTCCCCTCGACCAAAACGAGTCGCTCCCCCGAATGAGTCGCTCCCACATCCCCCGACTAAGTCGCCACCTCTCCCCCACATCCACCAACTGAGACGCCCGGCCCTCCCCCTCCCACTGACTGAGTCGCCCCTCCTACCCCTCCCCCCGACTGAGTCATCCCCGCGCCTCCCCTGACTGAGTCGCCCCCCCTCCCACTCCCACCGACTGAGTCGCTCCCCCTCCCCCGACTGAGTGGCCCCCCTCCCCCTCCCCCGAACTGAGTTGCCCAACCCCCGCCCCCTGACAGAGTCGCCCCCTCCATCCGACTGAGTTGCCCCCCTCCCCCTCCCCCGAACTGAGTTGCCCAACCCCCGCCCCCTGACAGAGTCGCCCCCTCCATCCGACTGAGTTGCCCCACCCCTCCCCCTGCACCCTACTGAGTCGCCCCCTTCCCCCTCCCCACAACTGAGGTGCCCTCCTCCCTCCTACTGAGTCACCCCTCCCCCGATTGAGTCACACCCCTCCCCTCCCCCTGACTGAGTCGTCACCCAGTCCCCCTCCCCCTGACAGAGTTGCCCCCTGCCCCTCCCTCCGACTGAGTGGCCCCCCCCGACTGAGTCGCCCCCCACTCACCCTCCCCCTGACTGAGTTGCCTCCCTCCCATTCCCCCCGAATGAGTCGCTTCTCCTCCCCCGACTGAGTTGCCCCCTCCCCCTCACCCCAACTGAGTCCCCCACCAATCCCCCACCCCACGACTGAGTCCCCCCCTCCCTCCGACTGAGTCGCCCCACCCTCCCCTAAACCGACTGAGTCAGCCCCCTTCCCCACCCGCCAAACGAGTCACCCCTCCCCTCCCTCCCCCCGACTGTGTCGCACCCCCGCCCCAAGAATGAGTCGCCCCCCACTCACCCTCGCCCCGACAGAGACGAACCACTTCCCCCTCCCCCCGACTGAGTAGCCCCCCCCATCATCACCCCGACTGAGTCGCACCCCATCACCCTACCCCAGACTGAGTTGCCCACCCACCCATCCCCCCGAGTGAGTCGCCCCACCTCCCCCTCCACCGGAGTGCGTAGCAGTCCCTCCCACACAACCGATTGAGTCGCCCCCACCTTCCCCCGACTAAATCACCCCCTCCACCGACAGAGTCGCTCCCCTACCCCCGACAGAGTCACCCCCACTCCCAACGACTGAGTCGCACCCCTACTTCCCCTGCCTGAGTCGCCCCCGCTCCCCCTCCCCCGATTGAGTGGCCCCACTCCCCCATCCCCCGACTGAGTTGCCCACACTCCCCCAGACTGAGTTGCCCCCCTCCCAATCCCCCCGACTGCGTCGCTCGCCCACCCCACCCTCCGACTGAGTCGACCCACCCTCCCCCCGACTGAGTCGCCCCCCCCCACTCTCCCCGACTGAGTCACTCCCCATCTCCTCCCTCCGACTGAGTCACCCCGCCATACCCCCGACTGCGTCGCACCCGTCCCCTCTCACTGACTGAGTTGCCCCCCTCCCACTCCCCCGACTGGGTCGCTTCTCCTCCCCCCGACTGAATTGCACCCCTCCCCCTCATCCCGACTGAATTGCCCCACCAATCCCCCAACGCCCGGCTGAGTCACTGGCTCTCACCGACTGAGTCGCCCCGCCCTCCCCTACCCCCGACTGAGTCTCCCCCCGTTCCCCTCCCCCCAAACGAGTCGCTCCTCCTCCCCCTCCCCATGACTATGTCGCACAACCTCCCGCCGAATGAGTCGCCCCACACTCACCCTCGCCCCGACTGAGTCGCGCCCCATCATCCTACCCCAGACAGAGTCACCCATCCCCCCATACCCCGGAGTGAGTCGCTCCACCTCCCCCTCCACTGGACTGAGTTGCACTCCCTCCCCCTCCTCCTGATTGAGTCACCCCCCCTTAACCCGAATGAGTCGCCCCCTCCCCCCGACAGAGTCACCCCCCTACCCCCGACAGGGTCACTCCCAATCCCACCGACTGAGTCGCACCCCTACTTCCCCGGCTTGAGTCGTCCCCGCTCCCCCTCACCCCGACTGAGTCGGCCCCCCATCCCCCTGACGGAGTCGCGCCAACTCCCCGCGACTGACTCGACCCCTTCATCCCGACTGAGTCGCACCCCTCCCACCAACCCCAGATTGAGTCGCCCCCCCTCCCCCTCCCGCCGACTGAGTCGCCCCCTTCCTCCGACTGAGTCGCCCCCTTCCTCCGACTGAGTCGCTCCCCCTCCCCCTCCCCCTCCCCCGACTGAGTCACCCCACTCCCCTCCCCACGACCGAGTCAGCCCCCACTTCCCCTCGCCCGAAACGAGTCGAGCCCCCCGAATGAGTTGCCCCCACATCCCCCGACTAAGTCACCACCTCACCCCCACATCCAACAACTGAGTCGCCCACCCCTCCCCCTCCCACTGACTGAGTCGCCCCTCCTCCCCCTCCCCCCGACTGAGTCATCCCCGCGTCTCCCCCAACTGAGTCGCCCCCCCTCCCACTCCCACCGACTGAGTCGTTCCCCCTCCCCCGACTGAGAGGCCCCCTCCCCCTCCCCCAGACTGAGTTGCCCAACACCCTCCCCCCGACAGATTCGCCCCCTCCCTCTGACTGAGTTGCCCCGCCCCTCCCCCTACACCCTACTGAGACGCCCCCTTCCCCCTCCCCACAACTGAGGTGCCCTCCTCCCTCCTACTGAGTCGCCCCCTCCCCCGATTGAGTCACACACCTCCCCTCCCCCTGACTGAGTTGTCACCCAGTCCCCCTCCCACTGACAGAGTTGCCCCCTGCCCCTCCCTCTGACTGAGTGGACCCCCCAACTGAGTCGCCCCCCACTCCCCCTCCCCCCGACTGAGTTGCCCCCCTCCCATTCCCCCCAAATGGGTCGCTTCTTCTCCCCCCGACTGAGTAGCCCCCCTCCCCCTCACCCCGAATGAGTCCCCCACCTATCCCCCACCCCACGACTGAGTCACCCCTCCCTCCGACTGAGTCGCCCCGCCATCCACTACCCCCGACTGAGTCGGCCCCCTTCCCCACCCGCCAAACGAGTCACCCCTCCCCTCCCTCCCCCCGACTGAGTCGGCCCCCTTCCCCACCCGCCAAACGAGTCACCCCTCCCCTCCCTCCCCCCGACTGTGTCGCACCCTGCCCCAAGAATGAGTCGCCCCCCACTCCCCCTCCCCCCGACTGAGTAGCCTCCCCCCACCCTCCCCCCGACTGAGTCGCGCCCCATCACCCTACCCCAGACTGAGTCGCCCAAACACCCATCCCCCGATTGAGTTGCCCCACCTTCCCCGACTAAATCACCCCCTCCACCGATAGAGTCGCCCCCCTACCCCCGAAAGAGTCACCCCCACTCCCACCGACTGAGTCGCACCCCTACTTTCCCCGCTTGAGTCACCCCCACTCCCCCTCACCCCGACTGAGTCGTCCCCCTCCCCCAACAGAGTCGCCCCACTCCCCCTTACCCCGACTGAGTTGCCCCCCACTCGCCCAACCCCGACTGAGTCGCTCCCCCCATCCCCCTGACTGAGTCGCGCCAACTCCCTGTGACTGACTCGACCCCTTCCTCCCGACTGAGTCGCACCCCTCCACCTCCCCCCGACTGTTTCGCCCCCTTCCTCCTTCACCCAACTGAGTCACCCTACACCCCTCCCCACAATTGAGTCGCCCCCCCCTTCCCCTCGCACCAAACGATTCGCTCCCCCCGAATAAGTCGCCCCCACATCCCCCGACTGAGTTGCCACCTCACCCCCACATCCACCAACTGAGTCGCCCGCCCCTCCCCCTCCCCCTGACTGAGTCGCACCTCCACCCCTCCCCTGACTGAGTCGTCCCCGCGCCTCCCCCTACTGAGGCGCCCCCCTTCCCACTCCCCCCGACTGAGTCGCGCCCCTCCATCTCCCCCCGACTCAGTAAACCCCCTCGCCCCGACTGAGTTGCCCCCCTCCACCGAACACCGACTGAGTCAACCCCCTCCCCCTGACTGAGTCGCCCCCCTCCCACTCCCACCGACTGAGTCGCTCCCCCTCCCGCACCCTCTCCCCGACCGAGTCTCCCACCCTCCACCTCCCACCGACTGATTCGCACCCCTCCCACTCCCCCTGACTGAGTCGCTCCCCCTCCCCCGACTGAGTGGCCCCCCTCCCCCTTCGCCGACTGAGTCACCCACCCACCCTCCCCCCGACACAGTAGCCCCCTCCCTCTGACTGAGTTGCCCCGCCCCTCCCCTACACCCGTCTGAGTCACCTCCTTCCCCCTCCCTCCGACTGAGGCGCCCTCCTCCCTCCGACTGAGTCACCCCTCCCCCGATTGAGTCACACCCCTCCCCCTCCATCCGACTGTGTCGCCACCCAGTCCCCCTCCCCCTGACAGAGTCGCCCACTGCCCCTCCCTCCGACTGAGTGGCCCTCCCCCCGACTGAGTCGCCCCCACTCCCACGCCCCCCAAATGAGTCGCCCCCATCCACTGTCACCGACTGAGTTGACCACCCTTTCATTCCCCCCGACTGAGTCGCTTCTCCTCCCCCCGACTGAGTTGCCCCCCTCCCCCTCACCCCGACTGAGTCGCCCCACCAATCCCCAACCCCACGACTGAGTCGCCCCCTCCGTCCGACTGAGTCGCACCGCCCTCCCCTACCCCCCTACCATCCCCCCAAACGAGTCACCCCTCCCCTCCCTCCCCCCGACAGTGTCGCACCCCCTCTCCACGAATGAGTCACCCCCCACTCACCCTCGCACCGACTGAGTCGAACCCCTTCCCCCTCTCCCCGACTGAGTAGCCCCCTCCTAACCCTCGCCCCGACTGAGTCGCGCCCCATCACCGTACCCCAGACTGAGACGCCCACCCCCCCATTCCCCTGAGTGAGTCGCCCCACCTCCCCCTCCACCGGACTGAGTTGCACTCCCTCCCCCAACCACAAATGAGTCGCCCCCCTTCCCCCGACTGAATCGCCCCCTCCCCCGACAGAGTCGCCCCCCTACCCACAACAGAGTCACCCCCACTCCCACCGACTGAGTCGCACCCCTACTTCCCCCGCCTGAGTCACCCCCTCTCCCCCACACCCCGACTGATTCGCCCCCTCCCCCCAACGGAGTCGCCCCACTCCCCCTCACCCCGACTGAGTCACCCCCATTCACCCAACCCCCGAGTGAGTCGCTCCCCTATCCCCCTGACTGAGTCGCGCCACCTTCCCCGACTGACTCGACCCCCTCCTCCCGCCTGAGTCGCACCCCACCCACCAACCCCAGATTGAGTTGCCCCCCCTCCCCCGCCCCCCGACGGATTCGCCCCCCCTTCCTCCTTCACCCGACTGAGTCGCCCTCCTCCCTCCAACTGAGTCGGACCTACCCCCGACTGAGTCGCCCCCCCGTCCCTCCCCCTGACTGAGTCGCCCCACACCCCTCCACACGACTGAGTTGCACCCCCTTCCCCTCCCCATAAACGAGTCGCACCCCCTGAAAGAGTCGCCCCCACATCCCTCGACTGAGTCGCCACCCATCCCCGTCCCCGCGACTGAGTCGCCACCTCTCCCCCACATCCCCCGACTGAGTCGCCACCTCTCCCCCACATCCCCCGACTGAGTCGCCACCTCTCCCCCACATCCCCCGACTGAGTCGCCCCCCCTCCCCCTCACCCTGACTGAGTCGTCCCCGCGCCTCCCCCGACTGAGCCATCAATTATGTAAAATCATTTTTTTTATTTCATATGAGTTTAAACAAGCTGCAGTTTGCCCAGCACTAGTCAGGATGAGGGTAGATTTTTGCTCGCGATGCCTAATCCATGCATATCCATATCCACCACCCCCCGACTGAGTCACCCCCCTCCCCCCGACTGAGTCACACCCCCTCCCCCTCCCCCAGACTGAGTCGCCACCCAGTCACCCTCACCCTGACCGTGTCCCCCCCATCCTCCTCAACCGACTGAGTCGCCCCCCCTCCCCCTCCGCCCGACTGAGTCGCCCCGCCTCCCCCTCCGCCCGACTGAGTCGCCCCCCCTTCCCATGACTGAGTCACCCCCCTCGCCCCGACGGAGTCGCCACCTCCCCCGACTGAGTTGCCCCCACTCCACCCGACTGAGTCACCCCCCCGCCTCCCCCCAACTGAGTCGCCCCCCCCTCCCACCGACTGAGGCTCCACCCTCCCGCTACCCCCGACTGAGTCGCCCACCCCCCGACAGAGTCGCCCTACTCCCTCTGAATGAGTCACCCCTCCCCCTGACTGAGTCGCCCTCCGCCCCTCCAAACGACTGATTCACCACCCCACCCCTCCCCTCGACTAAGTCGCCCCCCTCCCCCAACGCCCGACTGAGTCGCCCCCTGCCCCTCCCCATGACTGAGTCGCCCCCCTTCCCCACCCCCCAAACAAGTCGCACCCCCCGGATGAGTCGCCCCCACATCCCACGACTGAGTAGCCCACCCCTCCCCCTCCCCACCGAATGAGTCACCCGCACCTCCCCCACATCCCCTGACTGAGTCGCCCGCCCCTCCCCCTCACCCCGACTGAGTCGCCCCTCCTCGTCCTGACGGAGTCGACCCGTTCCCCGACTGAGTCGCCCCCCTCCACCCGACTGAGTCGCCCCCCCGCCTCCCACCAACTGAGTCGCCCGCCCTCCCGCCAACTGAGTCGCTCCCCTCCACCTCCCATCGACTGAGTCGCCCCATCCCACCGACTGAGGTGCCACCCTCCCGCTACCCCCGACTGAGTCGCTCCCACTCCACCCGACTGAGTCGCCCCCCCCGCCTCCCCCCAACTGAGTCGCCCCCACACCACCTCCCTCCGACTGAGTCGCCCACCCTCCCCCTCCCCCTCCGCCCGACGGAGATGCCCCCCACCCACTTACCCCGACTATGTCGCCCTCCTCCCCGTCCCCCGACTGAGTCACCCCAGCACTCCCCTCTCCCTCCCCCCGACTGAGTCGCCCCCCTTCCCACAACCCCCAACTGAGTCGCCCCCCACTCCCCCAGACTGAGTCGCGGTCCCCCTCCCACCCACTGTGTTGCCCCCCTCCCCCCCGACTGATTCGCCCCCCCCCACTCCCCCCGATTGAATCGCCCCCCAACTCACCCCCCCACCGACGGAGTCGCCCCACCTAGCCCTCCGCCCGACTGAGTCGACCCCCTCCCCCTGCCCCCGACTGAGTCACCCCCCGCTCCTCCTCCCCCCACTGAGTCGCCACCCCTCCCGCGGACTGAGTCGCACCCCCTCCCACGGAGTGAGTCACCCCCTCCCCTGGACTAAGTCGACCCCTCCCCCCGATTGAGTCGCCACCCCTCCCCCAGTCTGAGTCGACACCCTCCCCTCGACTGAGTCACCTCCCCCCCTCCTGCCTTCTGCATCGCACCCCCTCCCCCCGACTGATTCGAACCCCTACCCCTCCCCCCGACTGAGTCGACCCCCCGACTGAGTCGCCACTGCCTTCCCCCTCCCCCCGACTGATTCGCCCCCACACCCCCTCCCCCCGACTGAGTTGCCCCCATCCTCCCTACTGAGTCACCACTGCCTTCCCCCTCCCCCCGACTGATTCACCCCCACACCCCCTCCCCCGACTGAGCCATCAATTATGTAAAATCAGTTTTTATATTTCATATGAGTTTAAACAAGCTGCAGTTTGCCCAGCACTAGTCAGGATGAGGGTAGATTTTTGCTCCTGATGCCTAATCCGTGCATATCCATATCCACCACCCCCCGACTGAGGCACCCCCCCTCCCCCCGAATGAGTCGCCCCCCCCTCCCCCCGACTGAGTCGCCCATGCTCCCCCTCCCCCGACTGAGGCGCCAACCTCCCCCTCCCCCGACTGAGGCGCCAACCTCCCGCTCCCCCCGACTGAGTCGCTCCCCCTCCCCCTGACTGAGTAAACCCCCTCCCACTCCCCCCGACTGATGTGCTCCCCCTCCCATTCCCCTCCCCCCGACTGAGTCGCCCACCCCCTCCCCCCGACAGAGTCACCCTCCTCCCTCCGACTGATTCGCCTCTCCCCCCGACTGAGTCACCCCCCTCCCCCTCCCCTCGACTGAGTCGCCACGCAGTCCCCCTCCCCCTGACTGTGTCCCCCCCATCCTCCTCACCCGACTGAGTCACCGACCCTCCCCCTCCCCCCGACTGTGGTGCCCTCCTCCCTCCGACTGAGTTGCCCCTCCCCCCGACTGAGTCAACCCCCTCCCGACTGAGTCGACCCCCTCCCCCTCCGCCCGACTGAGTCGCTCCCCCTCCCCCTCCCCCCGACTGAGTCACCCACACCCTCCCCCCGACAGAGTCGCCCTCCTCCCTCTGAATGAGTCGCCCCTCCCCCCGACTGAGTCACCCCCCCCTTCCCCCTCCCACAGACGGAGTCGCCACCCAGTCACCCTCCCCCTGACCGTGTCCCCCCCCATCCTCCTCAACCGACTGAGTCGCCCCCCCCTCCCCCTCCGCCCGACTGAGTCGCCCCCCCCTCCCCACGACTGAGTCACCCCCCCTCGCCCTGACGGAGTCGCCACCTCCACCGACTGAGTTGCCCCCACTCCACCCGACTGAGTCACCCCCCCGCCTCCCCCCAACTGAGTCGCCACCCCTCCCGCGGACTGAGTCGCACCCCCTCCCACAGAGTGAGTCGCCCCCCCTCCCCCGGACTAAGTCGACCCCTCCCCCCGATTGAGTCGCCACCCCTCCCCCGGTCTGAGTCGACCCCCTCCCCTCGACTGAGTCAACTGCCCCTCCTGCCTTCTGCATCGCACCCCCTCCCCCCGACTGAGTCGACCCCCCGACTGAGTCGCCACTGCCTTCCCCCCCCGACTGATTCGCCCCCACACCCCCTCCCCCTGACTGAGTTGCGCCCCCTCCCCCTCCCCCGACTGAGTCACCCCCCCTCCCCTCCCCCAACTGAGCTGCCCCCTTCCCCTGACTGAGTCACCCTCCCCTCCCCGTCCCCCTGACTGCCTTGCCCCCCACCCCCTGACTGAGTTGCCCCCCTCCCACTCCCCCGACTGAGTCGCACCCCCTCCCCTCCCTCCGACTGAGTCGCCACCCCCTCCCCCCAACTGAGTTAACCCACCACTCCCCCTGCCCCCGACTGAGTCGCCCCCCGTCCCCTCTCACCGACTGAGTTGCCCCCCTCCCTCTCCCCCCGACTGAATCGCTTCTCCTCCCCCCAACGGAGTTGCCACCCTCCCCCTCACCCCGACTGAGTCGCCCCACCAATCCCCCACCCCCCGACTGAGTCGCCCCCTCCCTCTGACTGAGTCGCCCAGCCCTCCCCTACCCCCTGACTGTGTCGCACCCCCTCCGCCCGAATGAGTCGTCCCCCACTCACCCTCGCCCCGACTGAATCAAACCCCTTCCCCCTCTCCCCGACTGAGTAGCACCCCCTCACCCTCACCCCAACTGAGTCGCGCCCCATCACCCTACACCAGACTGAGTCGCCCACACCCCCATCCCCCTGAGTGAGTCGCCCCACCTCCCCCTCCATTGGACTGAGTTGCATTCCCTCCCCCACCCCCGATTGAGTCACCACCCCTCCCCCGACTGAATCGCCCCCTTCCCCGACAGAGTCGCCCCCCCTACCCTCGACAGAGTCACCCCCACTCCCACCGACTGAGTAGCACGCCTAATTCCCCCGCCTAAGTTGCCCCAGCTCCCCCTCACCCCGACTGAGTCACCCCCTCCCTGCAACGGAGTCGCCCCGCTCCCCCTCACCCCGACTGAATCGCCCCCACTTGCCCAACCCCGGACTGAGTCGCTACCCCCATCCCCCTGACTGAATCGCGCCACCTTCCTGAACTGACTCGACCCCCTCCTTCCGACTGAGTCGCACCCCTCCCACCAACCCCAGATTGAGTCGCACCCCCCTCCACCGCCCCCCGACTGATTCGCCCCCTTCCTCCTTCACCTGACTGAGTCGCCCTCCTCCCTCCGACTGAATCGCCCCTACCCCTGACTGTGTCGCTCCCCTCCCCCTCCCCCCGACTGAGTCACCCCACACCCCTCCCCACGACTGTGTCGCACCCCCTTCCCCTCCCCCAAACGAGTCGCTCCACCCGAATGAGTCGCCCCCACATCCCCCGACTGAGTCGCCACCCCTCTCTGTCCCCCCAACTGAGTTGCCCGCCCCTCCCCCTGACTTATTCGCCCCTCCTCCCTCTGCCCCCGACTGAGTCGCCCCCCCCTCCACCTGACTGAGACACACCTCCTCCCCCTCCCCTGACTGAGTCGTCCCCGCGCCTCCCCCGACTGAGTCGCCCCCCCACCCCCTCCCCCGACTGAGCCATCAATTATGTAAGATCAGTTTTTATATTTCATATGAGTTTAAACAAGCTGCAGTTTGCCCAGCACTAGTCAGGATGAGGGTAGATTTTTGCTCCTGATGCCTAATCCGTGCATATCCATATCCACCACCCCCCGAATGAGTCACCCCCCTCCCCCCGAATGAGTCACCCCTGCACCCCCTCCCCCGACTGAGTCGCCCCTGCACCCCCTCCCCCGACTGAGGCGCCAACCTCCCGCTCCCCCGACTGAGTCGCTCCCCCTCCCGCACTCCCTCCCCCTGACTGAGTAAACCCCCTCCCACTCCCCCCGACTGAGTCGCTCCCCCTCCCATTCCCCTCCCCCGACTGAGTCGCCCTCCTCCCTCCGACTGAGTCGCCCCTCCCCCCGACTGAGTCACACCCCCTCATCCTCCCCCGACTGAGTCACCACCCAGTCCCCCTCCCTCTGACTGTGTCACCCCCCATCCTCCTCACCCGACTGAGTCGCCCACCCTCCCCCTCCCCCCGAATGAGTCGCCCACCCCCTCCCCCCGACAGAGTCGCCCTCCTCCCTCCGACTGAGTCGCCCCTCCCCCCGACTGAGTCACACCCCCTCATCCTCCCCCCGACTGAGTCACCACCCAGTCCCCCTCCCCCTGACTGTGTCGCCCCCATCCTCCTCACCCGACTGAGTTGCCCCACCCCTCCCCTACACCCGACTGAGTCGCCCCTCCACCCTCCCCCAGACTGAGGTGCCCTCCTCCCTCCGACTGAGTCACCCCTCCCCCGACTGAGTCACCACCCTCCCCCGACTGATTCGCCCCCTCCCATTTCGCCCGACTGAGTCGCCCCCCACCTCTCCCCACGACTGAGTCACCCCCCTCCCCCTCCCACCGACTGAGTCACCACCCAGTCTCTCTCCCCCTGACTGAGTCGCCCCCTGCCCCACCCAACGACTGAGTCACCACCCCAACCGCTCCCCTCGACTGAGTCGCCCCCTCCCACTCCGCCCGACTGAGTCACCCGCCGCCCCTCCCCCCGACTGAGTCGCCCCCTCCCCCGACTGAGTTGCACCCCTCCCCGTCCCCCCGACTGAATCGTCACCCCTCCCCCCGACTGAGTCGCCCCCCTGTCCATCCCCCCGACTGAATCGTCACCCCTCCCCCCGACTGAGTCGCCCCCTGACTAAGTTGCCCCCTGCCCCCTCCCACCGACTGTGTCACCCTCCCCTCCCCTTCCCCCGACTGAGTCGCCACCCACCCCCGACTCAGTTGCCACCACTCCCCCCAACTGAGTCGCACCCCCTCCCACCCCTCTGACTGAGTCGCTCCCCCACCCCCTCCCCCCGACTGAGTCGCCCCCATCCCCCCGACAGAACCGCACCCCCTACTCCTCCCCCTAACTGAGTCGCCCAACTCCCACTCCCCCTGACTGATTCACTGCTCCTCTCCCCGACTGAGTGGCCCCACTCCCCCTCCCCCCGACTGAGTCGCTCCACCACCCCCTCCCCCCGACTGAGTCGCCCCCATCCCCCCGACAGAGCCGCACCCCCTACTCCTCCCCCTGACTGAGTCACCCCACCCTCCCCCTCACCCCGACTGAGTCGCCTCCCCTCCTCCTCCCCACGACTGAGTCCAACCCCCTCCCACACCTTCTGACTGAGTCGCTCCTCCTCCCCCTGACTGAGTGGCCCCCCTCCCCCCCCCAACTGAGTCACCCCCCCTCCCCCCGACTGAGTCGCCCCCCCCTCCCCTCCCACCGACTGAGTGGGCCCCCCTCCCCCGACTGAGTCGCCCCACCAAACCCCCTCCCGCCGACTGAGTCGCCCCATCCTTCCGACTGAGTCGCCCCACCCTCCCCTACCCCGAACTGAGTCGCCCCCCTTCCCTTCCCCCAAAACGAGTCGCCCCTCCTCCCCCTCCCTCTGACTGTGTCGCCCCACTCCTCCCGACTGAGTCAAACACGCCCATTCTCCCCCCAACTGAGTAGACCCCCCTCACCCTTGCCCACACAGAGTTGACCCCCATCACCCAACCACCGACTGAGTCGCCCACCCCCCTTTCCCCCCAAGTGAGTCGCCCCTCCTACCCCTCCTTCAGACTGAGTCGCACTCCCTCCCCCTCCCCCTGACTGAGTCGCCCCACCATCCCCCGACTGAGTCGCCCCCTCCCCCTGACATAGTCACCCCCTACCCCTGACAGAGTCACCCCCACTCCCACCGACTGAGTCGTACCCCCTACTCCGCCCACCTGAGTCGCCTCCGCTCCCCCTCACCCAGACTGAGTCACCAACCCTTCCCCCCAACGGAGTCGCCCCGCTCCCCAAAACCCTGACTGAGTCGCCCCCCACTCGCCCAACCCCCGACCGAGTCGCTCCCCCATCCCCCTGAGTGATTCGCGCCACCTCCCTCCGATTGAATCACGACCCACTTCCCGACTGAGTCGCACCCCTCCCACCAACCCCAGATTGAGACGCCCCTCCTCCCACTCCCCCTGACTGTGTCGCCCCACTCCCCCCGACTGAGTCAAACATGCCCATTCTCCCCCAGACAGAGTCGACCCCCATCACCCTACCACCGACTCAGTCGCCCACCCCCCTTTCCCCAAAAGTGAGTCGCCCCACTTACCCCACCATCAGACTGAGTTGCACTCCCTCCCCCTCCACCTGACTGAGTCGCCCCCCACTTGCCCAATCCCCGACTGAGTCGCTCCCCCCATCCCCCTGAGTGATTCGCGCCACCTCCCTCCGATTGAATCACGAGCCACTTCCCGACTGAGTCGCACCCCTCCCACCAACCCCAGATTGAGTCGCCCCCCCTCCCCCTCCCCCCGACTGAGTCGCCCCCCCTTCCCCCTCCCCCTCCCCCCGACTGAGTCGCCCTCCTCCCTCCGACTGAGTCGCCCCCTCCCCCTGACTGAGTCACCTCCCCTCCCCCTCCCCCCAACTGAGTCGCCCCCAGTCCCCCTCCCCCCGACTGAGTCGCCCCCCCCTCTCCCGACTGAGTTGCCGCCCCTCCCCCTCCCCCCGACTGAGTTGCCCCTATCCCCGACTGAGTCGCCCCCCCGCCTCCCGACTGAGTCGCCCCCCCTCCCCCTCCACCCGACTGAGTCGCCCCCAGTCCCCCTCCCCCCGACTGAGTCACACCCCTCCTCCTGACTGAGTCGCCCCCCTTCCCCCTCTCCCCGACTGAGTCGCCCCCCTGCCTCCCCCAACTGAGTCGCCCCCCTCCCCCGACAGTGTCCCCAACCCTCCCGCTCCCCCCGACTGACTCGCCCCCACACCACCTCCCCCCAACTGAGGCGGCCCCCCTCCCCCTCTCCCTGACGGGGTTGCCCCCCCGCCCACTCACCCCAACTGTGTCACCCCTCCCCCTTCCCACGACTGCCCCAACCCTCCCCTTGCCCCTCCCCCTGACTGAGTCGCCCTCTTCCCCCCAACTGAGTCACCACCCCTCCCCCTCCCCCCAACTGAGTCGCCCCCAGTCCCCCTCCCCGCGACTGAGTCACCCTTCTCCCCCCGACTGAGTCACCCTCCTCCCTCCGACTGAGTCGCCCCCTCCCCCCAACTGAGTCGCCCCCAGTCCCCCTCCCCCCGACTGAGTCGCCCCCCCCCTCCTCCCGACTGAGTTGCCGCCCCTCCCCCTCCCCCCGAAAGAGTCGCCCCTATCCCCGACTGAGTCACCCCCCTCTCCCCGACTGAGTCGCCCCCCCCGGCCCTCCACCCGACTGACTCGCCCTCACACCACCTCCCACCTACTGAGTCGGCCCCCCTTCCCCCTCTCCCTGACGGGGTTGACCTCCCGCCCACTCACCCCAACTCTGTCACCCCTCACCCTTCCCACGACTGCCCCACCCCTCCCCTCCCCCTCCCCCTGACTGAGTCGCCCCCCCTCCCACCGACTGTGTAGCCTCCCCTCCCCCCGACTGATTCGCCCCCCCATACTCCCCACGATTGTATTGCCCCCAATCTCCCCCTCCCCGACGGATTCGCCCCATCTAGCCCTCCGCCCGACTGAGTCAAACCCCTCCCTCTCCCCCCGTCAGAGTCACACCCCATTCCCCGTCCCCCAGACTGAGTCACCACCACTCCCTCGGACTGTGTCCCCCCTCCCTACCCCGGACTGAGTCGCCCCCAACTCCACCGGACTGAATCGGCCCCCCTCCCCCCGATTGAGTCGCCACCCCTCCCCCGGACTGAGTCGCGCCCCCTCCCCTCGACTGAGTCGACTCCCCCTCCCCCTCCTGCCGACTGAGTCACCCCCCTCCCCACGACTTAATCGCCCCCGCGATTGAGTTGCCCCCACTCCCTCCCAACTGAGTCACACCCCCTCCCACCCCCCCGACTGTGTCGCCCCCATCCCCCCGACTGAATCGCACCCCCTCCTCCTCCCCCTGACTGAATCGCCCAACTCCCACTATCCCCGAATGAGTAGCTGCTCCTCCCCCCGACTGATTGGCCCCACTCCCCCTCCCCCCGACTGAGTCGCCCCCCTCCGCCTCCCCCCAACTGAGTCGCTCCCCACTCCCCTTCCCTCCGACTGAGTCGGCCCCCCTCCCCGACTGAGTCGAACCCCTACCCCTCCCCCCGACTGAGTCGCCCCCCCTCCCCCACCCCCCGACTGAGTTGCCCCCCGCCCCGTCCCCATGACAGATTCGTCACCCCTCCCCTTGACTGAGTCAGCACCCGACTGAGTCACCCCCTCCCCCACCCACCGACTGAGTCACCCTCCCCACCCCGTCCCCCGACTGAGTCGCACCCCCCCCGACTGAGTTGCCCCCACGCCCCCCGACCGAGTCACTCGCCCTCCCCCTCGCCCCGACTGAGTCGCCCCACCCTCCCCCTCCCTCCGACTGAGTCGCCTCCCCTCCTCCTGCCCCCGACTGAGTGGCCCCCCTCCCCCGCCCCCCGACTGAGTCACCCCCCCCTCCCTCCCACCAACTGAGTGGGCACCCATCCCCCTGACTGAGTCGCCCCACCAAACACCCTCCCGCCGACTGAGTCACCCCCTCCTTCTGACTGAGTCACCCCGCCCTCCCCTACCCCCGACTGAGTCGCGCCCTTCCCTTCCCCCCAAACGAGTCGCCCCTCCTCCCCCTCCCCACGACTGTGTCGCCCCACTCCCCCCGACGGAGTCTAACATCCCCATTCTCCCCCCGACTGAGTAGACCCCCCTCACCCTACCACCGACTAAGTCACTCACACCCCTTTCCCCCCGAGTGAGTCGCCCCACCTACCCCTCCTTCAGACTGAGTCGCACTCTCACCCCCTCGGCCTCCCCCTGACTGAGTTGCCACACCATCCCCCGACTGAGTCGCCCCCTCCCCCCGACAGAGTCACCCCCACTCCCACCAACTGAGTCGTACCCCCTACTCCCATCGACTGTGTCGCCTCCCCTCCCCCTGACTGATTCGCCGCCGCATACTTCCCACGATTGAATTGCCCCAAATCTCCCCCTCCCCCGACGGAGTCGCCCCACCTATCCCTCCACCTGACTGAGTCGAACCCCTCCCTCTCCCTCCATCTGAGTCACACCCCATTCCCCGTCCACTGGACTGAGTCGCCACCCCTACCACGGACTGTGTCCACCCCCTCCCCCGACTGAGTCACCCCCCCCTCCCCTCCCACCGGCTGAGTGGGCCCCCCTACCCCTGACTGAGTCGCCCCACCAAACCCCCTCCCGCTGAATGAGTCGCCCCCTCCTTACGACTGAGTCGCCCCGCCCTCCCCTACCCCCGACTGAGTCTCCCCCCTTCCCTTCCCACAAACGAGTCGCGCCTCCTCCCCCTCCCCATGACTGTGTCGCCCCACTCCCCCCGACTGAGTCAAACACCCCCATTCTTCCCCCGACTGAGTAGACCCCCCTCACCCTCGCCCCGACAGAGTCGGCCCCCATCACATACCACCGACTGAGTCACCCACTCCCCTTTCCCCCTGAGTGAGTCGCCCCACCTACCCCTCCTTCAGACGGAGTCGCATTCCTTCCCCCTCCCCCTCCCGTTGACTGAGTCGCCACACCATCCCCCGACTGAGTCGCCCCCTCCCCCCGACAGAGTTACCCCCCTACCTCCGACAGAGCCACCCCCACTCCCACCGCCTGAGTCGCATCCGCTCCCCCTCACCCAGACTGAGTCGCCAACCCTTCACACCAACTGAGTCACCCCACTCCCCCAAACCCCAACTGAGTCGCCCCCCACTTGCCCAACCCCCGACTGAGTCGCTCCCCCCATCCCCCTGAGTGATTCGCACCACCTCCCTCCGACTGACCAGCGCCCCCACTTCCTGACTGAGTTGCACCCCTCCCAACAACCCCAGATTGAGTCAACCTCCTCCCCCTCCCCCCGACTGAGTCGCCCACCCTCCCCCACCCCCTGACTGAGTCGCCCCCAGTCCCCCTCCCCCCAATTGAGTCGCCCACCCTCCTCCCGACTGAGTCGCCCCCCCTCCCCCCGAATGAGTCACCCACCTCCCCTCCCCCGACTGAATCGCCCACCCTCCTCCCGACTGAGTCGCCCCCCGCTTCCCCCAACTGAGTCGCCCCCCTACCCCCCGTCAGAGTCGCCCCCCCTCCTGCTCCCCCCGACTGACTCGCCCCCACACCACCTCCCCCGACTGAGTTAGCCCCCCTCCCACTCTCCCTGACGGGGTTGCCCCCCCGCTCACTCACCCCAACTGTGTCACCCCTCCCCCTTCCCCCAACTGCCCCACCCCTCCCCTCCCCCTTCCCCTGACTGAGTCACACCGCCTCCCACCGACTGTGTCGCCTCCCCTCCCCCTGACTGATTCGCCCCCGCATACTTCCCACGATTGAATTTCCCCAAATCTCCCCTTCCCCCCGACGGAGTCACCCCACCTAGCCCTCGACCTGACTGAGTTCAACCCCTCCCTCTCCCCCCATCTGAGTCACACCCCATTCCCCGTCCACCGGACTGAGTCGCCACCCCTCCCCCGGACTGTGTCCACCCCCTCCCCCCGAATGATTCGCCCCCCCCTCCCCTTCCACCGACTGATTGGGCCCCCCTACCCCTGACTGAGTCGCCCCACCAAACCCCCTCCCGCCGACTGAGTCGCCCCCTCCTTCCGACTGAGTCACCCCGCCCTCCCCTACCCCCGACTGAGTCTCCCCCCTTCCCTTCCCCCCAAACAAGTCGCCCCTCCTCCCCCTCCCCATGACTGTGTCGCCCCACTCCCCCCGACTGAGTCAAACACCCCCATTCTTCCCCCGACTGAGTAGACCCCCCTCACCCTCGCCCCGACAGAGTCGGCCCCCATCACATACCACCGACTGAGTCACCCACTCCCCTTTCCCCCTGAGTGAGTCGCCCCACCTACCCCTCCTTCAGACTGAGTCGCACTCCTTCCCCCTCCCCCTCCCCCTGACTGAGTCGCCACACCATCCCCCGACTGAGTCGCCCCCTCCCCCCGACAGAGTTACCCCCCTACCCCCGACAGAGTCACCCCCACTCCCACCGAGTGAGTCGTACCAAATGCTCCCACCGCCTGAGTCGCCTCCGCTCCCCCTCACCCAGACTGAGTCGCCAACCCTCCCCCCCAACGGAGTCACCCCGCTCCCCAAAACCCTGACTGAGTCGCCCCCCACTTGCCCAACCCCCGACTGAGTCGGTCCCCCCATCCCCCTGAGTGATTCGCGCCACCTCCCTCCGATTGACCCGCGCCCCCACTTCCCGACTGAGTCGCACCCCTCCCACCAACCCCAGATTGAGTCGACCCCCTCCCCATCCCCCTGACTGTGTCGCCCCCCCCTTCCCCCTCCCCATGACTGAGTCGCCCCCTGCCTCCCCCGACTGAGTCAGCCCCCCTCCCCCTCTCCCTGATGGGGTTGACCCCCCGCCCACTCACCCCAACTGTGTCACCCCTCCCCCTTCCCCCAACTGCCCCACCCCTCCCCTCCCCCTCCCCCCGACTGAGTCAGCCCCCCTCCCCCTCTCCCTGACGGTGCTGCCCCCCCCGCCCACTCACCCCAACTGTGTCACCCCTCCCCCTTCCCCCAACTGCCCCACCCCTCCCCTCCCCCTCCCCCCGACTGAGTCAGCCCCCCTCCCCCTCTCCCTGACGGGGTTGACCCCCCGCCCACTCACCCCAACTGTGTCACCCCTCCCCCTTCCCCCAACTGCCCCACCCCTTCCCTCCCCCTCCCCCTGACTGAGTCACCCCACCTCCCACCAACTGTGTCGCCTCCCCTCCCCCCGACTGATTCACCCCCACATACTCCCCACGATTGAATTGCCCCCAATCTCCCCCTCCCCGATGGAGTCGGCCCACCTAGCCCTCCACCTGACTGAGTAAAATCCCTCCCTCTCCACCAGTCTCAGTCACACCCCGTTCCCCGTGCCCCGGACTGAGTCGCCACCCCTCCCCCGGACTGTGTCCCCCCCCTTCCCCAGACTGAGTCGCCCCCCCCCTCCACCGAGTGAATCGGCCCCCCTCCCACTGATTGAGTCGCCACCCCTCCCCCGGACTGAGTAGCGCCCCCTCCCCTCGACTGTGTCGCCTCCCCCTCCCTCCCCTGCCGACTGAGTCGTGCCCCTTCGCCCTCACCCCGACTGAGTCGCCCCCCCCTCCCCCCGATTTAATCGCCCCCCCGACTGAGTCGTCACCCCTCCGCACGACTGACACACCCCCTGCCCCTGACTGACTTGCCCCCTCCACCTGACTGACTCGCTCCCCTCCCCCCGACTGACTCGCCCGCCTCCCTCACCCCCGATTGAGTCGTCCTCCCCCTCACCCCGACTAAGTCGCCCGCCCTCTCCCTACCTCCAACTGAGTCGCCCCCCTCCCCCCATCTGAGTTGAACCCCTACCCCGCCCCGACTGAGTCGACTCGCCGAATGAGTCGCCCCCTTCACCGTTCCCCCGACTGAGTCGCCCCCCGACTGAGTGGTCCCCCTCCCCCCGACTGAGTCACCCTCCTCTCCCCGTCCCCCTGACTGAGTCGCCCCACCTCCCCCTCCACCAGACTGAGTCGCACTACCTCCCCCTCCCCCGACTGAGTCGCCCCACCTTCCCCCAACTGAGTCGCCCCACCTCCCCCTCCACCAGACTGAGTCGCACTACCTCCCCTTCCCCCAACTGAGTCGCACCCCATACACCCCCCGCCTGAGTCGCCCACGCTCCCCATCATCCCGACTGAGTCGCCAACCCCTCCCCCCAACGGATTCGACCCGCACCCCCTCACCCCTGACTGAGTCATGCCATCTCCCCCCGACTGACTCGCCCCCCTCCTCCCGACTGAGTCGCCCCCCAGTCCCCCTCACCCCGACTGAGTCGTCCCTACCCCTGACTGAGTCGCCCCCCCACCTCCCCCAACTGAGTCACCCCGCCCTCCCCACGACAGAGTCGCCCCCCCTCCCCCTCCCCCCGACTGACTCGCCCCCACACCAACTCCCCCTGACGGAGTCAGCCCCCCTCCCCCTCTCCCCGACGGAGTTGCCCCCCCGCCCACTCACCCTGATGTGTTGCCCCCCCTTCCCTTCCCCCGAGTGCCCCACCTCTCCCCTCCCCCTCCCTCCGACTGAGTCGCCCCCCTCCCGCAACACCCAAATGTGTCGCACCACCACCCCTCCCCCTGACTGAGTTGGCCCCCTCCCACCGACTGTGTCGCCTCCCCTAGCCCCGACTGATTCGCCCCCCACATATTCCCCCGGATTGAATCGCCCCCCAACACCCCCTCCCCCCGACAGAGTTGCCCCACCTAGCCCTCCGCCCGACTGAGTTGAACCCCTCTGCCTCCCCCGGACTGAGTTGCCCCCCCCTCCACCGGAGTGAGTGGCCCCCCCCTCCCACCGAATGAGTCGCCCACCCCTCCTCCGGACTGAGTCGCGCCGCCTCCCCTCGACTGAGTCGCGCCCCCTGCCCCCGAATGAGTCGCCCACCCCCTCCCCCTCCCCCAGAATGAGTCGCCCACCCTCCCCCTACCCCCGACTGAGTCGCCCCCCCTCCCCGCGACTGAGTCGAACCCCTACCCCTCCCCCGACTTAGTCGCCCCTACCCCCGATTGAGTCGCCCCCCCCACCTCCCCCAACTGAGTCACCCCGCCCTCCCCACAACAGAGTGGCCCCCCCACCCTCCCCACGACTGACTCACCCCCACAACACCTCCCCCCGACTGAGTCGGCCCCCCTCCCCCTCTCCCCGACGGGGTTGACCCCTGCCCACTCACCCCAACTGTGTCACCCCTCCCCCTTCCCCCGACTGCCCCACCCCTCCCCTCCGCCTCCCCCTGACTGAGTCGACCCCCCTCCTACCGACTGTGTCGCCTCCACTCCCCCTGACTGATTTGCCCCCTATACCTCCCACGAATGAATTGCCCCCAAACTCCCACTCCTCCCGATGTAGTCGCCCTACCTAGCCCTCCGCCCGACTGAGTCGAACCCCTACCCCTCCCCCCACTGAGTCAACCCCTGTTCCCCGTCCCCCGGACTGAATCCCCCCCCCTCCACCAGACTGAATCGGCCCCCCTCCCACCGATTGAGTCGCCACCCCTCCCTCGGACTGAGTCGCGCCCCGTCCCCTCGACTGAGTCACCTCCCCCTCCCCCTCCTGCCGACTGAGTCGTACCCCCACCCCCTCCCCTGACTGAGTCGCCCCACCCACCCCCTCCCCCCGACTGATTCACTTCCCCTCTTCATCCCGCTGACTGAGTCGCTTATCCTCCCCCCGACTGAGTCGCCCCCCAATCCCCCTCCCCCTGACTGAGTCGCCCACCCTCCTCCCAACTGAGTCACCCCCCGCCTCCCCCAACTGAGTCGCCCTCCTCACCCATCCCCGACTGAGTCGCCCACCCTCCCCTCCCACTGACTGAGTGGGCCCCCCTCCCCCTGACTGAGTTGCCCCACCAAATCCCTACCCCCAAATGAGTCGCCCCCTCCCTCCGATTGAGTTGCCCAACCCTCCACTACCCCCGACTGAGTTGACCCCTTCCCTTCCCCCAAACGTGTCGCCCCTCCTTCCCCTCCCCCTGACTGTGTCGCCCCCCCTCCCCCCAACAGAGTCGAGCACCCTCACTCTCCCCCCGATTGAGTAGACTCCCCTCACCCTTGCCCAGACAGAGTCGCCCACCCATCACCCTACCCCCGACTGAGTCACCCACCCCCCTTTCCCCCCGAGTGAGTCGCCCCACCTCCCCCTCCACCAGACTGAGTCGCACTCCCTCCATCTCCCCCGATTGAGTCGCCCCACCTTCCCCCAACTGAGTCGCCCCCTCCCCCCGACAGAGTAGCCCCCCTACCCCCGACAGAGTCACCCCCCTCCCACAAATGAGTCGCACCCCATACTCCCTCCACCTGAGTCGCCCTCACTCTCCCTCACCCCGACTGAGTCGCCAACCCCTCCCCCCAACGGAGTCGCCCCGCACCCCCTCACCCCTGAATGAGTCGCGCCATCTCCCCCTGACTGACTCGCCCCCCCTCCCGACTGAGTCGCCCCCCAGTCCCCCTCACCCCGACTGAGTCGTCCCTACCCCTGACTGAGTCGCCCCCCCACCTCCCCCACCTGAGTCACCCCGCCCTCCCCACGACAGAGTCGCCCCACCTCCCCCTCCCCCCGACTGACTCGCCCCCACAACAACTCCCCGCGACTGAGTCGGCCCCCCTCCCCCTCTCCCAGACGGAGTTGCCCCCCCGCCCACTCACCCTGATGTGTCGCCCCACCTTCCCTTCCCCCGAGTGCCCCACCTCTCCCCTCCCCCTCCCTCCGACTGAGTCGCCCCCCTCCCGCAACACCCAAATGTGTCGCACCACCACCCCTCCCCCTGACTGAGTTGGCCCCCTCCCACCGACTGTGTCGCCTCCCCAACTGATTCGCCCCCCGATTGAATCGCCCCCCAACTCCCCCTCCCCCCGACGGAGTTGCCCCACCTAGCCCTCCGCCCGACTGAGTTGAACCTATCTCCCTCCGCCGGACTGAGTCGCCCCCCCCTCCACCGGAGTGAGTCGCCCCCCCTCCCACCGATAGAGTCGCCACCCCTCCCCCGGACTGAGTCGCGCCCCCTCCCCTCGACTGAGTCGCCTCCCCCTCCTCCTCCTGCCGACTGATTCACGCCCCCTCCCCCTCCCCACGACTGAGTCGCACCGCTCCACCTCACCCACCCTGATGGAGTCGCCCCCCCTCCACCTCACCCCAACTGAGTCGCCCACTTCCCCCTCCCCCTACTTATTCGTCCCCTCGACTGAGTCGCCACACCTCTGCATGACTGACATGACCCCCTGCCCCTGACTGACTTGCCCCCTCCACCCGACTGACTCGCCCCCCTCCCCCGACTGACTTGCCCCCTTCCCTCTCCCCCGAATGAGTCGTCCACCCCCTCCCCCTCCCCCAGAATGAGTCGCCCACCCTCCCCCTACCCCGACTGAGTCGCCCCCCCTCCCCGCGACTGAGTCGAACCCCTACCCCTCCCCCGACTGAGTCACCCCTACCCCCGATTGAGTCGCCCCCCGCACCTCCCCCAACTGAGTCACCCCGCCCTCCCCACAAGAGTGGCCCCCCCACCCTCCCCACGACTGACTCACCCCCACAACACCTCCCCCCGACTGAGTCGGCCCCCCTCCCCCTCTCCCCTACGGGGTTGACCCCTGCCCACTCACCCCAACTGTGTCACCCCTCCCCCTTCCCCCGACTGCCCCACCCCTCCCCTCCGCCTCCCCCTGACTGAGTCGACCCCCCCTCCTACCGACTGTGTCGCCTCCACTCCCCCCGACTGATTCGCCCCCTATACTCCACACAAATGAATTGCCCCCAAAATCCCACTCCCCCCGATGTAGTCGCCCTACCTAGCCCTCCGCCCAACTGAGTCGAACCCCTACCCCTCCCCCCACTGAGTCAACCCCCGTTCCCCGTCCCCCGGACTGAGTCGCCCCCCCCTCCACCGGACTGAATCACCCCCCTCCCACCGATTGAGTCGCCACCCCTCCCCCGGACTGAGTCGCACCCCCTCCCCTCGACTGAGCAGCCTCCCCCTCCCCCTCCTGCCGAATGAGTCGCCCCCCACCCCCCGAATTAATCACCCCCCCCGACTGAGTCGCCACCCCTCCGCACGACTGACACACCCCCTGCCCCTGACTGACTTGCCCCCTCCACCCGACTAACTCGCCCCCCTCCCCCCGACTGACTCGCCCCCCTCCCTCTCCCCCCGATTGAGTCGCCCACCCCCTCCCCATCACCCCGATTGTGTCTCCCACCCTCCCCCGACTGAGTCGACCCCCCGACTGAGCTGCCCCCCTCACCGTCCCCCCGACTGAATCGTCCCACCACCCCCGACTGAGTCGCCCCTCGACTGAGTCGACCCCCCTCCCCCCGACTGAGTCACCCTCCTCTCCCCGTCACTCTGACTGAGTCACCCCCCTCCCCCGACTGAGTTGCCCCCACTCCCCCCGACTGAGTCACCCCCTCCCACACCACCGAATGGGTCGCTCCCCATTCCCCCTCCACCTGACTGAGTCACCCCCATCGCCCTCCCCCCGACTGAGTCGACCCCCTCCTCCTCCCCCCGACTGAGTCGCCCCCCTCCCACTCCCACCGACTGAGTGGCCCCCCCTCTCTGACTGAGTCGCCCCCCCTCCCCCAACTGAGTCACCCATCCCCTCCCCCTCCCCCAGACTGAGTCGCCCCTCCTCCCCCACCCCCGACTGAGTCGCTCCCCCCTTCCCTTCCCTCCGACTGAGTCGCACCCCTCCCCCCGACTGAGTCGAACCCCTACCCCTCCCCCCGACTGATTCGACCCCTCAACTGAGTCGCCCCTCTCCCCCGACTGAGTTGCCCCCACTCCCCCCGACTGAGTCTCTCCCCCTCCTCTCCCTCTGACTGAGTTGCCCACCCTCCCCCTCGCGCCGACTGAGTCACCTCCCCTCTTCCTCCCCCCGACTGTGTCGCTTCTCCACCCACCGACTGAGTCGCCCCCCTCCCCCTATCCCGACAGTGTCGCACCCCCTCCCGCCGACTGAGTCGACCCCCCTCCCCTCCCACCGACTGAGTGGGCCCCCCTCCCCCTGACTGAGTCGCCCCACCAAACCCCGTTCCTCCGACTGAGTCGCCCCCTCCCTCCGACTGAGTCACCCCGCCCTCCCCTAACCCCGACTAAGTCACCCCCCTTCCCTTCCCCCAATCAAGTCGCCCCTCCTCCCCATGTCTGTGTTGACACCCTCCTCCCGACTGAGTCGAACACCCTCACTATCCACCCGATTGAGTAGACCCCCCTCACCCTCGCCACGACAGAGTCGCCCACCCATCACCCTACCCCCGACTGAGTCACCCACCCCCCTTTCCCCCCGAATAAGTCGCCCCACCTCCCCCTCCACCAGACTGAGTCGCACTCCCTCCCCCTCCCCCTGACTGAGTCACCCCACCTTCCCCCAACTGAGTCGCCCCCTCCCCCCGACAGAGTCTCCCCCTCCCCCTGACAGAGACGCACCCCTACCCCGGACAGAGTCACTCCCCTCCCACCAACTGAGTCGCACCCCATACACCCCCCGCCTGAGTCGCCCCCGCTCTCCCTCACCCTGACTGAGTCGTCAACCCCTCCCCCAATGGAGTCGCCCCGCACCCCCTCACCCCTGAATGAGTCGCGCCATCTCCCCCCGACTGACTCGCCCCCCCCCCGACTGAGTCGCCCACCCCAGTCCCCCTCCCCCCGACTGTGTCGTCCCTACCCCCGACTGAGTCGCCCCCCCACTTCCCCCAACTGAGTCACCCCGCCCTCCCCACGACAGAGTCGCCCCCCCCTCCCCCTCCTCCCGACTGACTCATCGCCACACCAACTCCCCCCGACTGAGTCGGCCCCCCTCCCCCTCTGCCCAACGGAATTTCCCACCCGCCCACTCACCATGACTGTGTGGCGTCCCCTCCCCTTCCCCCGACTGCCTCACCTCTCCCCTCCCCCTCCCTCCGACTGTGTCGCCCCCCTCCCGCAACACCCAACTGAGTCGCATCACCTCCCCTCCCCGTGACTGAGTCGGCCCCCTCCCACCGACTGTGTCGCCTCCCCTCCCCCCGACTGATTTGCCCCCACATACTCCCCCCGATTGAATCGCCCACCAACTCCCCCTCCCCCTGACGGAGTTGCCCCACCTAGCCCTCTGCCCGACTGATTCGAACCCCTCTTCCTCCCCCCGACTGAGTCACCCCCCACTCCCCGTCCCCTCGACTGAGTCGCCACCCCTCCCCCGGACTGACTCGCCCCCCCTCCCCCGGACTTAGTCGCCACCTCTCCACCAGACTGAGTCGCACCCCCTCCCACCGATTGAGTCGCCACCCCTCCCCTCGACTGAGACTCCTCCCCCTCCCCCTCCTGCCGACTGAGTCACGCCCCCTCCCCCTCCCCACGACTGAGTCGCACCGCTCCACCTCACCCCCCCGACTGAGTCGGCCCCCCTCCACCTCACCCCAACTGAGTCGCCCACCTCCCCCTCCCCCTACTTAATCGTCCCCCCAACTGAGTCGCCACACCTCTGCAAGACTGACATTCCCCCTGCCCCTGACTGACTTGCCGCCTCCACCCGACTGCCTCGCTCCCCCCCTCCCCCCGACTGACTCGCCCCCTTCCCTCTCCCCCTGATTGAGTCGCCCACCCCCTCCCCCTCCCCCTGACTGTGTCGCCCACTCTCCCCTACCCCTGACTGAGTCGCCACCCCTCCCCACGACTGAGTCGAACCCCTACCCCTCCCCCCGACTAAGTCGCCCCTACCTCCGACTGAGTCGCCCCCCCACCTCCCCCAACTGAGTCACCCCGCCCTCCCCACGACAGAGTCTCCCCCCCCACCCTCCCCCTGAAAGACTCACCCCCACACCACCTCCCCCACTGTGTCGCCTCCACTCCCCCCGACTGATTCGTACCCCTGTACTCCCAACGAATGAATTGCCCCCAAACTCCCACTCCCCCCGACGGAGTCGCCCTACCTAGCCCTCCGCCTGACTGAGTCGAACCCCTCTTCCTCCCCCCACTGAGTCAACCCCTGTTCCCCGTCCCCCGGACTGAGTTGCCCCCCCCTCCACCGGACTGAATCGCATCCCCCTCCTACCGATTGAGTCACCACCCCTCCCCCGGAATGAGTCGCGCCCCCTCCCCTGGACTGAGTCGCCTCCCCCTCCCCCTCCTGCCAACGAGTCGCACCCCCACCCCCTCCCCTGACTGAGTTGCACCCCCACCCCTGACTTAATCGCCCCCCTGACCTAGTCGCCACCCCTCTGCATGACTGACACACCCCCCGCCCCTGACTGACTTGCCCCCTCCACTCGACTGACTCGCTCCCTCCCCCCGACTGACTTGCCCCCCTCCCTCTCCCCCGATTGAGTCGCCCACCCCCTCCCCCTACCCCCGACTGAGTCGCCCCCCTCCCCCGACTGAGTCGAACCCCTACCCCTCCCCCGACTGAGTTGACCCCCCCGACTGAGTCGCCACCCTCCCCGTCCCCCGACTGAATCATCCCCCCGACTGAATCACCCACCCGACTGAGTCGCCCCCCTCCCCCTCCCACTGACTGAGTTACCATCAACTCCCCGTCCTCCTGACTGAGTCGCCCCCCTCCACCGACTGAGTTGCCCCCACACCCTCGACTGAGTCGCCCCCCCAACACCCCCGAATGAGTCGCTCCCCCTTCCCCTCCACCCGAGTGAGTCGCCCCCATCCCCCTCCCCCCGACTGAGTCGCCCCCCTCCTCCTCCCCCCGACTGAGTTGCCCCCCTCCCAATCCACCGACTGAGTGGCACCCTCTACCCCTCCCCCGACTGATTCGCCCACCCTCCGCTCCCCCCGACTGAGTCGACCCCCCAACTGAGTCGCCCCCCTCCTCTTCCCCCCAACTAAATCGTCGCCCCTCCCTCCAACTGAGTCGCCACCCGACTGAGTTGCCCCCTACCCCTCCCCACGACTGAGTCACCCTCCCCTCCCCGTCCCCCCGACTGACTCGCTCCCCTCCCCCGACTGAATTGCCCCCACTCCCCCCGACTCAGTCACTCCCCCTCCCCACCCCCCGAATGATTCAACTCCCCTCTTCATCCTCCTGACTGAGTCGCTTCTCCTCCCCCCGACTGAGTCGCTCCCTCCCCCTCCCCCGACTGAGTCACCCGCCCTCCCCCTGACTGAGTTGCCCCCCTCCCCTCCCACCGACTGAGTGGGCCCCCCTCCCCCTGACTGAGTTGCCCCACCAAACCGCCTCCCCCCGAATGAGTCGCCCCCTTCCTCCGACAGAGTCGCCCAACCCTCCCCTACCCCCGACTGAGTCGCCCCCTTCCCTTCCCCCAAACGAGTCGCCCCTTCTCCCCTTCCCCCTTACTGTGTCACGCCCCCTCCCCCCGACTGAGTCGAACACCCTCACTCTCCCCCCGATTGAGTAGACCCCCCTCACCCTCGCCCTGACTGAGTCGCCCCCCCATCACCCTATCCCCGACTGAGTCACCCACCCCCCTTTCCCCCCGAGTGAGTCGCCCCACCTCCCCCTCCACCAGACTGAGTCGCACTCCCTCCCCCTCCACCTGACTGAGTTGCCCCACCTTCCTCCAACTGAGTCACGCCCTCCCCCCGACAGAGTCGCACCCCTACCCCCGACAGAGTCACCCCCCCTCCCACCAACTGAGTCGCACCCCATACTCCCCCCGCCTGAGTCGCACCAGCTCCACCTCACCCCGACTGAATCGCCAACCCCTCCCCCCAACGGAGTCGCCCCGCACCCCCTCACCCCTGACTGAGTCACACCATCTCCCCCCGACTGACTCGCCCCCCTCCTCCCGACTGAGTCACCCCCCAGTCCCCCACACCCCCACGGAGTCGTCCCTACCCCCGACTGAGTCGCCCCCCCCACCTCCACCAACTGAGTCACCCCGCCCTCCCCACGACAGAGTCGCCCCCCCTCCCCCTCCCCCCGACTGACTTGTTCCCACACCAACTCCCCACGACTGAGTCGGCCCCCCTCCCCCTCTCCCCGACGGAGTTGCCCCCCCGCCCACTCACCCTGACTGTGTCGCCCCCCCCTTCCCTTCCCCCGACAGCCCCACCTCTCCCCTCCCCCTCCCCCTGACTGAGTCGGCCCCCTCCTGATGACTGTGTTGTCTCCCCTCCCCCCGCCTGATACGCCCCCCACATACTCCCCCCGATTGAATCGCCTCCCAACTTCCCCTCCCTCTGACGGAGTTGCCCCACCTAGCCCTCCGCCTGAATGAGTCGAACCCCTCCCCCTCCCCCCCAACTGAGTCACCCCCCACTCCCCAGCCCCCCAACTGATTCACCACCCCTCCCCCGGACTGACTCGCCCCCCTCCTCCCCAGGACTGAGTCGCCCCCCCTCCACCGGACTGAGTCACCCCCCCCCACCGATTGAGTCGCCACCTCTCCCCCAGACTGAGTCACGCCCCCTCCCCTCAACTGAGTTTCCTCCCCCTCCCACTCCTGCCGACTGAGTCACGCCCCCTCCTCCTCCCCACGACTGAGTCGCCCACCTCCCCCTCCCCCTACTTAATCTTCCCCCCGACTGAGTCACCACACCACTGCACGACTGACATGCCCCCTGCCTCTGACTGACTTGCCCCCTCCAGCCGACTGACTCGCTCCCCTCCCCCCGACTGACTCGCCCCCTTCCCTCTCCCCCTGATTGAGTCGCAGCCCCCGAAGCTTTCGCCCAACCTCCCCCTCACCCCGACTGATTCGCGCCCCACTCGCCCTGACTGAGTCTCCGCCCCCCTCCCCCCGACTGAGTCGCCCCCGACTGAGTCGCTCCCTCCCCCTCCCCCCGTCTGAGTCGCCTCCCCCTCCCCACGACTGAATCACCCCCCCTCACAGAGTTGCCCCCACTTCCCCCTCCCCCCGACTGAGACGCCCCCTCCTCCCCCTCCCCCTGACTGAGTCGGCTCCCCTCCACTTCCCCCCCCGAATGAGTCGCCCCACGCACCCCCTCCCCCTGTCTGAGTTAACCCCCCACCCCCGACTGATCCCCCCCTGTTCCCCATCTCCCCGACTGAGACGCCCCCCCACTCGCCCTGACTGAGTCGCCGCCCCCCTCCCACCGACTCTGTCGCCCATCCCCTCCCCCTTCCCCCGTATGAGTCTATCCACCTCCCACCGACTGACTCGCGCCCCTCCCCGTGACTGAGTGGCACCCCTCCCCCCTACTGAGTCAACCCCCCTCCCCCTCCCCCGGTCTGAGTCGACCCCCCTCCCGTCCCTCCAACTGAGTCGCCCCCTTCCCCCTGACTGAGTCGCGCCCCCCTCCCCCGGAATGAGTGGCCCCTCTCCCCCTGACTGAGTCGCGCCCCCCTCCCCCGGAATGAGTGGCCCCCCTCCCCCTGACTGAGTCGCCCACTCCCCCCACCGACTGAGTCACCCCCTCCCCCCGACTGACTCGCAAACCTCCACCTACCTCCATCTGAGTCGCCCCCCCTCCACCACCCCCCGACTGAATCGCCCCCCCGACTGAGTCACCCCCACTTCCCCCTCCCCTGACTGAGATGCCCCCACCTCCCCCTCCCATCGACTCTGTCGGCTACCCTCCACTTCCCCCCAACTGTGTCGCAGCCCCCTCCACCTCCCCCTGACTGAGTTGCCCCCCTCCACCTCCCCCGACTGAGCCCCCCCGTTCCCCGTCCCCCCGACTGAGTCTCACCCCCTCCCCCAGACTGACTCGACCCCTCTCCTCCAGACTGAGTCACCCCCCCTCCCCGACTGACCCCACCGATTCCCCGTCTCCCCGACTGAGTCACGCCCCTCCCGCAGACTGAGTCACCCCCCTCCCCAGACTGAGTCAACCCCCTCCGCCGATTGAGTCGCCGCCCTCCTCCCCCAACTGAGTCACACCCCCTCCCTATCCCCAACTGAGTCGCCCAACTCCAACTCCCCCCGACTGAGTCGACCCCCTCCCCCTCCCACCAACTGAGTCGCAACCCACTCCCCCCGACTGAATCGCCCCACCGATTGATTCGCCCCCACTTCCCCCACTCCCCGACTGAGCCGCTCCCTCACCCGTCCCCCCGACTGAGTTGCCTTCCCTCCCCTCGACTGAGTCGCCCCCTCCCCCGCGACTGAGTCGCCTCCCTCTCCTCCCAACTGAGTCGCCCCTTTCCCCCTTGATTTATTTGCCCCCTCCCCCTGACTGAGTCACCCCCCTCCCCCGACTGAGTTTGCCTCTCCCCCGACTGAGTCGCCACCCCCTCCCACCGACTGAATCTCACGCCCGACTGAGTCGCCCCCAACTCCCCCTCTTCTGACTGAGTCACCCCCCTTCACCTCCCCCCGACTGAGTAGACTCCCCTCCCCCTACACCGACTGAGTCGCCCCCCCTCACCACACCCCAACTGAGTAGCCCCCCCTCCCCCTAACCCGACTGAGTCACAGACCCTGACTGAGCCCACCCCGTTTCCCCTCCCCCCAAGTGAGTCGCCTACCCCTCCTCACGACTGAGTCACCCCCACTCCCCCAGGCTGACACGCGCCCCTCCTCTCGACTGAGTCGCCAACCCCTCCCCCTCAACCCGAGTGAGTCGCCCACCCCTCCCCCTCCCCCTTAGTGAGTCGATCCTGCCACCACCTCCCCCCGACTGAATAGCACACCCTCCCGCACCCCCCGACTTACTCGCCCCCTCCACCTCCCCCCGATTGATTCGCCCACACCTCCCCCTCTCCCCGACTGAGTCGGCTCCCCCCCACCTCCCCCCGACTGAGTCGCCCACCCCTCCACCTCCCCCCAACTGAGTTGCCCCCCCACCCCACCCGACTGAGTCGGCCCCCCACCCCCCGACGTAGTCGCACCCCCCTCCCCCTCAAACCGACTGAGTCGCCGCCCCACTCGCCCAACCCCCGACTGCTTCGCTCCCCTATACTCCTGACTGAGTGGCCGCCCCTCCCCCCGACTGAGTCGCCCCCCCACCTCCCCCAGATTGAGTCGCGCCCTCTCCACCTCCCCCCGACCGAGTCTCCCCCCAACCCACCCCCCGACTGAGTCGACCCCCACCCCCCAACAGAATAGCCACCCCGACTGAGTCGCCCCTCCTCCACCTCCCCCCAACTGAGTCGGCCCCCTCCCCCCGAGTTAGTCGCCCCCCCCCAACTGAGTCGCCCCCCCTCCCCGCGACTGAGTTGCCCCCCGCTCCCCCGGAACGAGTGGCCCCCTTCCCCCTGACTGACTCGCAACCCTCCACCTACCTCCATCTGAGTCGCCCCCCTCCACCACCCCCCGACTGAATCGCCCCCCGACTGAGTCACCCCCACTTCCCCCTCCCCTGACGGAGATGCCCCCACCTCCCCCTCCCACCGACTGTGTCGGCTACCCTCCACTTCCCCCCGACTGTGTCGCAGCCCCCTCCACCTCCCCCTGACTGAGTTGCCCCCCGTCCACCTTCCCCGACTGAGCCCACCCGTTCCCCGTCCCCCCGACTAAGTCTCACCCCCTCCCCCAGACTGACTGAACCCCCCTCCTCCAGACTGTGTCACCCCCCCTCCCCGACTGACCCCACCGATTCCCCGTCCCCCGGACTGAGTCACCCCCCTCCCGCAGACTGAGTCGCCCCCCTCCCCAGACTGAGTCAACCCCCTCCGCCGATTGAGTCGCCGCCCTCCTCCCCCAACTGAGTCACACCCCCTCCCCATCCCCAACTGAGTCGCCCACCTCCAACTCCCCCCGACTGAGTCGACCCCCTCCCCCTCCCACCGACTGAGTCACAACCCACTCCCCCCGACTGAATCGCCCCACCAATTGATTCGCCCCCACTTCCCCCGTCCCCCCGACTGAGTTGCCTTCCCTCCCCCAGACTGAGTCGCCCCCTCCCCCCCGACTGAGTCGCCTCCCTCTCCTCCCAACTGAGTCACCCCTTTCCCCCTTGATTTATTCGCCCCCCCTCCCCCTGACTGAGTCACCGCCCTCCCCCGACTGAGTTTTCCCCTCCCCCCGACTGAGTCGCCCGCCCAACTGAGTCGCCCCCAACTCCCCCTCTTCTGACTGAGTCACCGCCCTCCCCCTACACCGACTGAGTCGCCCCCCCCTCACCTCCCCATGACTGAGTCGCCCCCCCTCCCCCTAACCCGACTGAGTCGCAAACCCTGACTGATCCCACCCCGTTTCCCCTCCCCCCAAGTGAGTCGCCTACCCCTCCTCAGGACTGAGTCACCCCCACTCCCCCAGGCTGACACACCCCCCTCCTCTCGACTGAGTCGCCAACCCCTCCCCCTCATCCCGAGTGAGTCACCCACCCCTCCCCCTTAGTGAGTCGATCCCGCCACCACCTCCCCCCGACAGAATAGCACACCCTCCCGCTCCCCCCGACTTACTCGCCCCCTCCACCTCCCCCCGATTGATTCGCCCACACCTCCCCCTCTCCCCGACTGAGTCGGAACCTCCCCACCTCCCCCCGACTGAGTCGCCCACCCCTCCACCTCCCCCAGACTGAGTTGCCCCCCCACCCCACCCGACTGAGTCGGCCCCCCACCCCCCGACGTAGTCGCCCCCCCTTCCCCTCAAACCGACTGAGTCGCCGCCCCACTCGCCCAACCCCCGACTGCTTCGCTCCCCCATCCCCCTGACTGAGTGGCCGCCCCTCCCCCCGACTGAGTCGACTCCCCACCTCCCCCAGATTGAGTCGCGCCCTCTCCACCTCCCCCCGACCGAGTCTCCCCCCAACCCTCCCCCCGACTGAGTTGACCCCCACCCCCCAACATAATAGCCACCCCGACTGAGTCGCCCCTCCTCCACCTCCCCCCAACTGATTTGGCCCCCTCCCCCCGAGTTAGTCGCCCCCCCTCCAACTGAGTCGCCCCCCCCCTCCCCGCGACTGAGTTGCCCCCTGCTCCCCCGGAACGAGTGGCCCCCCTCCCCCTCACTGAGTCGCCCACTCCCCCCCGTATGAGTCAACCCCCGACTGACTTGCAAACCTCCCCACGACTGAGTTGCCTCCCATCCCCATCCCCCCGATTGAGTCGCCCCCCCCTCCCCCTTCCCCAGACTGAGTTGCCCCCCTCCCCCTCCCACCATCTGAGTCGCCCCCCTCCACCACCCCCCGACTGAATCCCCCCCCTCAGACTGAGACACCCCCACCTCCCACTCCACCTGACTGAGTCGGCTCCCCTCCACTTCCCCCCGACTGTGTCGCCCCCCCTCCACGTCCCCCTACTGAGTCCCCCCATTCCCCCTCCCCCCGACTGAGTCGGACCCCATCCCCCCGACTGAGTCGCCCCCCGACTGAGTCGCCCCCTCCCCCTGTTTGAGTCGCCCCCCCTCCTCCCCCCAACTGAGTCGCCCCCCCCACCCCTTCCCCCCAACTTAGTCACCCCCTCCCCACATCCCCCTGACTGAGTCGACTCCTCTCCCCCCAACTGAGTCACCCCCGCTGCCCACTGACTGAGTCACCTCCCCCTCCCCCCAACTGAGTCACCCCCCTACCCCCGACTGAGTCGGCCCCTGCCCCCGACTGAGTCACCCCACCATCCACCACCCCCTGACTGAATTGCCAGCCCTCCCCTTCCCCCCGACTGAGTCTCTACCCCAACCCTCCCACCGATTGAGTCGCCCCCACTTCCCCCTCCCCCCGTCTGAGTCGCCCCCTCCCCCGACTGAGACGCCCCCTCCCCACATCCCCCCGACTGAGTCGCCTCCTCTCACCCTGACTGAGTTGCTCCCCTCCCCCCGAATGAGTCACCTCCCCCTCCCCCCAACTGAGTCGCCCCTTTCCCCCTTGACTTTTTTGCCCCCCTCCCACTGACTGAGTCACCCCCTCCCCCCGACTAAGTCGCCCCCCTCCCCACGACTGAGTCGACCCCCCCACCTCTCTCCGACTGAGTCTACCCCCTCCCCCTCCCTCTGAATGAGTCGCCACCCCCTCCCCCCTACTGAGTCGCCCCACTGCCCACTCCCCCCGACTGAATCGCCCCCCACCCCCCAACTGAGTCGCCGCCTCTCCACCTCCCCCGACCATGTCGCCCCCCACTTCCCCCTCACCCCAACTGAGTCGCCCCCCTCTCCCCTCCCCCCGATTAAGTCGCCCGTCCTCCCCCTTCCTGCGACTGAGTCGCCCCCCCTCCCCCTCCCCCCGTCTGAGTCGCCCCTCCTCCCTCCAACTGACTAGACCCCCTCCCCCTGACTGAGTGGCACTCCACCCCCAACTGAGTCGTACCCCTCCCCAAGACTGAATCGCACCCCTCCCCCCGACTGAGTCGACGCCCCACCTCCACCAGATTGAGTTGCCCCCCATCCCCATCCACCCGACTGAGTTGCCCCCCTCGCCCTGACTGACTCGCCCCCCTTCCCCGACTGACTCGCACCCCTCCCCCCGACTGAGTCGCCCCCCCATCCCCCTCCCCCCGATTGAGTCGCCCACCCCTCCCCCTCCCCCAGACTGAGTGGCCCTCCCTCCACTTCCCCCCATCAGAGTCGACCCCCTCCAGCTCCCCCCGACTTTGTCAACCCCCTCCCCCCGACTTAATTAAACCCCCCGACTGAGTCACCCCCCTCCCCTCCCCCTGACTGAGTTGCCTCCCCCTCCCCCCAACTGAATCGCACCCCCCGACAGTCGCCCCCACTTGCCCCTCCCCCGACTGAGACTCCCCCACCACACCCTCCCCCGACTGAGTCGGCTCCCCTCCACTTCCCCCCGACTGAGTCGCACCCCCTCCCCCCGACGCAGTCACCCCCCTTCCCCCTCACACCGACTGAGTAGCCCCTGACTTGCCCTGACTGAGTCGCCGCCCCCTCCCACCGACTGTGTCACCCATCACCTCCCACTCCCCCCATCTGAGTCGCCCACCTCCCTCTCTCTCCGATTGAGTCACCCCCACTCCCCTTCCCCCGACTGAGTCACCCGCCCTCCCCCTCCCATCATCTGAGTCGCACCCCTCCACCACACCCCGAGTGAATCGCCCCCCCGACTATGTTGCCCCCACTTCCTCCTCCACTGACTGAGATGCCCCCACCTCCCCCTGCCCCCGACTGAGTCGGCTCCCCTCCACTTCCCCCAGTCTGTTTCGCTGCCCCCTCCACCTCCCCCTGACTGAGTCGCCCCCCTTCCACATCCCCTGAGTGAGCCCCCCGTTCCCCATCCCCCCGACTGAGTCTCACCCCCTCCCCCAGACTGAGTCGTCCCCCCCATCCTCCAGACTGAGTCACCCCCCCTCCCCCGTCTGACCCCCCCGTTCCCCGTCCCCCCAACTGAGTCTCCCCCCTCCCCCAGACTGAGTCGCCCCCCCCTCCTCCAGACTGAGTCAGCCCCCCTCCCCCAGATTGTGTCGGCCCCCCTCCCCCTACCCCAGACTGAGTCGCCCTCCCGAGTGAGCCACCCCCACTCTCTGTCCCCCCGATTGAGTCGGCCCCCCTCCTCGAGACTGAATCGACCCCGTCCCCCGGACTGAATCGGCCCCCCACCCCCAGACTGAGTCACCCGCCTCCCCCGTCTGAGTCGCCCTCCCTTCACCACCCCCCGACTGAGTCGCCCCCCTGCCCCCGATTGCGTCGCACCCTCCCCCCGACTGAGTCATCCCAGCCTCCCCACAATTGAGTCGCCCCCTCCTCCCCCTCCCCCGAACCAAGTCGTCCACCCACCCCTCCCCCCGACTGAGTCGCCCCTGCCCACCTCCCACAGGTTGAGTTGCGCCCCCTCCCCCAACCCCCGACCGGGTCGTCCCCCCCCTCCCTCTGACTGAGTCGCCCCCCTCCCGCTGATTGGGTCATCCCCCCTCCCCCGGACTGAGTGGCCCCCCTCCCCCTGACTGACGCGCCCCTCCACCCCCTAACCCCATCTGTGTTGCCCCCTCCCCCGAAAGAATAGCCCACTTCCCCCCGACTGACTCGCACCCCTCCTCCCGACTGAGTCGCCCCCCATCCCCCTCCCCCCGATTGAGTAGCCCCCACTTGCCCCTCCCCTCGACTGAGACGCTCCAACCTCCCCCTCCCCCGGACTGAGTCGGCTCCCCTCCACTTCCCCCCGAATGAATTGCCCCACACACCCCCTCCCCCAACTGAGCCCTCCCCGTTCCCCATCCCCCCGACTGAGTCGCACCCCCTCCCCACATCGCAGTGGCACCCCCTTCCCCCTCACACCGACTGAGTAGCCCCTGACCCGCCCTGACTAAGTCACCGCCCCCTCCCACTGACTGTGTTGCCCATTCCCTCCCCCTCCCCCTCCCCCCGTCTGAGACACCCCTCCTCCCCCCGACTGACTCGACCCCCTCCCCCCGACTGAGTGGCACTCCACCCCCGAATGAGTCGCACCCCTCCGCCCAACGGAGTGGCACCCCTCCCCCCGACTGAGTCGCCCCCCCCACCTCCCCCAGATTGAGTCGCCTCCCGTCCCCCTCCCCCGACTGAGTCTCCCCCATCCCTCCCCCCAATGAGTCGCCCCCCTCCCTCCGAATGAGTCGCCCCTCCACCGACTGAGTCGCCCCCCATGCACCCGACTGAGTTGCCCCCCATCCCCCCGACTGAGTCGCCCCTCTCTCCCTGACTGACTCACCCCCCTTCCCCCGACTGACTTGCACACCTCTCCCCGACTGAGTTGCACCCCCATCCTTCTCCCCCTGATTGATTCGCCCCCCCTTCCCCCTTCCCCAGACTGTGTGGCCCCCCTCCACCTCCCCCATCTGAGTCAACCCCCTCCACCTCCCCCCGACTGAGTTGACCCCCTCCCTCCGACTGAATTAGACCCCCCAACTGAGTCGCCCTCCCTCCCCTCCCACCGACTCAGTCGTCTCGCCCTCCCCCCAACTGAATCACCCCCCCGACTGAGTCATCCCCACTTCCCCCTCCCCCTGACTGAATCACCCCCCCAACTGAGTCATCCCCACTTCCCCCTCCCCCTGACTGAATCACCCCCCCGACTGAGTCGTCCCCACTTCCCCCTCCCCCTGACTGAATCACCCCCCCGACTGAGTTGTCCCCACTTCCCCCTCCCCCTGACTGAATCACCCACCCCAACTGAATCCCCCCCACTTGCCCTTCACCCCGACTGAGTCGGCTCCCCTCCACTTCCCCCAAACTGTGTCGCTGCCCCCTCCGCCTCCCCCTGACTGAGTCGCCCCCCTCCACATCCCCTTAATGAGCCCCCCATTCCCCATCCCCCTGACTGAATCTCACCCCCTCCCCCAGACTGAGTCGCCCCCCCATCCTCCAGACTGAGTCGCACCCCCACCCCGACTGACCCCCCCCGTTCCCCGTCCCGTCGAATGAGTCTCCCCCCCTCCCACAGACTGAGTCGCCCCCTCCCCCAGACTGAGTCGGACCCCCTCCTCCAGATTGTGACGGACCCCCCTCCCCCTACCCCCGACTGAGTCGACCTCCCTGACTGAGCCAGCCCCGCTCTCCGTCCCCCCGCACTGAATCGGACCCCACCCCCAGACTGAGTCGCCCGCCTCCCCCCGTCTGAGTCGCCCCCCCTTCACCACCCCCGAATGAGTCGCACCCCTCCCCTGATTTCGTCACACCCTCCCCCCGACTGAGTCGTCACCACCTCCCCCCAATTGAGTCACCCCCTCCTCCCCTTACCACCAAACGTGTAGGCCCACCACCCCTCCCACCGACTGAGTTGCCCCCCCACCACCCCCAGATTGAGTCGCGACCCATCACCCTCCCCCCGACCGAGTCGGACCCTCACCCCTCCCCCTGACTGATTCTCCCCCCTCCCCTGACCGAGTCGTACCCCCTCCCTCTGACCGAGTCGTACCCCCTCCCTCTGACTGGGTCGACCCCCCTCCCCCGGACTGAGTGGCCCCCCTCCCCCTGACTGAGTCGCCCCCTCCCCCGATAAAATAGGCCCGCCAACTGAGTCGTCCCTCCCCCCTCCTCCCAACTGAGTCGCCCCCTCCCCCCGACTGAGTCGCACCCCCACCCTACTGAGTCGCCCCTTCCCCCCGACTGAGCCGATCCCATCCCCCCAACTGAGTCGAACACCTCTCCCCCCGACAGTATTGACGGTCCCTCCCCCTCCCCCTGACTGAGTCGACCTCCTACCCCTCCCCCTGATTGAGTCGACCCCCCTCCCCCCGACTGAGTCGCCCCCATCCCCAGACTGAGTCACCCCCCCCAGACTAAGTCGCCCCCTCCCCCAGATTGAGTCGCCCCCTCCCCCAGAATGAGTCGCCCCCCCATCCCCCAACTGAGTCGCCCCCCCTTCCCCCAGACTGAGTTGCCATAAACTCCCCCTGACTGAATCGCCTCCCCTACCCCACCCCCAAATGAGTCGCGCCCCCACTCGCCCAACCCCGACTGAGTAGCTCCCCTCCCCCTCCCCCTGACTGAGCCCCCCCGCTCCCCGTCGCCCCGACTGAGTCACCCCCCATCCCCCCGACTGATTTGTCCCCCTCCCTCAACTGATTCACCCCCTCCTCCCGACTATGTCGCCCCCCTCCCCCGACTGAGTCGCCCCCTCCCCCCGACTGAGTCGCCCCCTCCCCCCGACTGAGTCGATCCCCTCCCCCCCCCCACTGAGTCGAACCCCTCTCCCCCCGACAGTATTGACGCCCCCTCCCCCTCCCCCTGACTGAGTCGCCCCCCCTCCCCATCCCCCGACTGAGTCGCCACACCCTCCCACTGCCTGAGTCGACCCCCTACCCCTCCCCGTGAATGAGTCGCCCCCCCATCCCCCGACTGAGTCGCCCCCTCCGCCGATTAAGTCGCCGCCCTCCTCCCCCAACTGAGTCACCCCCCCTGCCCCTCCCCCGACTGAGTCGCCCACCTCCAACTCCCCCCGACTGAGTCGACCCCCTCCCCCTTCCCCCGACTGAGTCGCCACACACTCCCCCTGACTGAATCGCCCCACCGATTGAGTCACCCCCACTTCCCCCACAACCCGACTGAGTCGCTCCCTCCCCCATCCCCCCGACTGAGTTGCCTTCCCTCCCCCCGACTGAGTCGCCCCCCGACTGAGTCGCCTCCCCCTCCCCCCAACTGAGTCGCCCCTTTCCCCTTGACTTATTCGCCCCCTCTCCTCCTGACTGAGTCACCCCCCTCCCCCGACTGAGTTTGCCCCTCCCCCCGACTGAGTCGCCACCCCCTCCCATCGTCTGAATCGCCCCCCCGACTGAGTCGCCCGACTTTCCCCTCCCCCGACTGAGTCGCCCTGTCTCCATCACCCCCGACTAAGTCGCCCCCAACTCCCCCTCTTCTGACTGAGTCACCCCCCTTCACCTCCCCCCGACTGAGTAGCCCCCCTCCCCCTACACCAACTGAGTCGCCCACCCTCACCTCCCCCCGACTGAGTCGCCCCCTCACCTCCCCCCGACTGAGTCGCCCCCCCTCACCTCACCCCGACTGAGTCGGCCCCTCACCTCCCCCGACTGAGTCGCCCACCCTCACCTCCCCCCGACTGAGTCGCCCCCCTCACCTCACCCCGACTGAGTCGCCCCCCCTCACCTCCCCCCGACTGAGTCGCCCCCCCCTCCCCCTACCCCAACTGAGTCGTAAACCCTGACTGAGCCCACCCCGATCCCCCTCCCCCCAACTGAGTCGCCCACCCCTCCGCCGGACTGAGACGCCCCCATTCCCCCAGGCTGTGTCACCCACCCTCCCCCAGGCTGACACGCCCCCCTCCTCTCGACTGAGTCGCCAACCCCTCCCCCTCATCCCGAGTGAGTCGCCCACCCCTCCCCCTCCCCCTTAATGAGTCGCCCCCGCCACCACCTCCCCCCGACTGAATAGCACACCCTCCCGCTCCCCCCCGACTTACTCGCGCCCCCTCCACCTCCCGCCGATTGATTCGCCCACACCTCCCCCTCTCCCCAACTGAGTCGGATCCCCCCCACCTCCCCCCGACTGAGTCGCCCACCTCTCCACCTCCCCCTGACTGAGTTGCCCCCCCCAACCCCCCGACTGAGTCGGCCCCCCGACGTAGTCGCCCCCCCTTCCCCTCAAACCGACTGAGTCGCCGCCCCACTCGCCCAACCCCCGACTGATTCGCTCCCCCATCCCCCGACTGTGTGGCCGCCCCTCCCCCCGACTGAGTCGCCCCCCCCACCTCCCCCAGATTGAGTCGCGCCCTCTCCACCTCCCCCCGACCGAGTCTCCCCCCAACCTTCCCCCCCGACTGAGTCGACCCTCCTCCACCTCTCCCCAACTGAGTCGGCCCCCTCCCCCGAGTTAGTCGCCCCCCCCCTCCAACTGAGTCGCCCCCCTCCCCGCGACTGAGTTGCCCCCCGCTCGCCCGGAACGAGTGGCCCCCCTACCCCTGACTGAGTCGCCCACTCCCCCCCGTATGAGTCACCCCCCGACTGACTCGCAAACATCCCCCTCATTGAGTCGCCCCCCCTCCCCCTTTCCCGGACTGAGTCGCCCCCCCCGCCCCCTCCCACTATCTGTGTCGCCCCCCCCTCCACCACCCCCCGACTGAATCGCCCCCCCCCCGACTGAGTCGGACCCCATCCGCCCGACTGAGTCGCCCCCCGACTGAGTCACCCCCCTCCCCCTCTTTGAGTCGCTCCCCCCTCCTCCCCCCAACTGAGTCGTCCCCCCATCCCTTCCCCCAACTTAGTCACCCCCTCCCCACATCCCTCCGACTGAGTCGCCTCCTCTCCCCCCGACTGTGTCGCCCCCCCTCCCCCCGACTGAATCGGCCCCTGCCCCCGACTGAGTCGCCCCACCATCCACCGCCACCCGACTGAGTCGCCACCCCGCCCCTTCCCCCAGACTGATTCTCCCCCCAACCCCTCCCACCGATTGAGTCACCCCCACTTCACCCTCCCCCCGACTGAGTCGCCCCACTCCCCCGACTAAGTCGCCCCCACTTCCCCCTCCCCCCGACTGAGTCGCCCCCTCCCCACATCCCCCCGACTGAGTCGCCTCCTCTCCCCCTGACTGAGTTGCTCCCCTCCCCCCCGACTGAGTCACCTCCCCCTCCCCCCAACTGAGTCGCCCCTTTCCCCCTTGACTTATTTGCCCCCTCCCCCTGACTGAGTCGCCCCCCTCCCCCCGACTGAGTCGCCCCCTCCCCACAACTGAGTCGACTCCCCCCACCTCCCTCCGACTGAGTCGACCCCCTCCCCCTCCCTCCGACTGAGTCGCCACCCCCTCCCCCCTACTGAGTCGCCCCCACTGCCCACTCCCCCCGACTGAGTCGCCCCCCGCCCCCCGAATGAGTCGCCCCCTCTCCACCTCCCCCGACCATGTCGCCCCCCACTTCCCCCACACCCCAACTGAGTCGCAACCCCTCCCCCCGACGCAGTCACCCCCCCTTCCCCCTCACACCGACTGAGTAGTCCCTGACTTGCCCTGAATGAGTCGCCGCCCCCTCCCACCGACTGTGTCACCCATGCCTTCCCCCCCCCGTCTGAGTCGCCCACCTCCCCCTCTCTCCGATTGAGTCGCCCCCACTGCCCTTCCCCCGACTGAGTCACCCGCCCTCCCCCTCCCACCATCTGAGTCGCACCCCTCCACCACACCCCGAGTGAATCGCCCCCCCGACTATGTCGCCCCCACTTCCTCCTCCACTGACTGAGACGCCCCCACCTCCCCCTGCCCCCGACTGAGTCAGCTCCCCTCCACTTCCCCCAGTCTGTTTCGCTGCCCCCTCCACCTCCCCCTGACTGAGTCCACCATCCCCATCCCCCCGACTGAGTCTCACACCCTCCCCCAGACTGAGTCGCCCCCCCATCCTCCAGACTGAGTCGCCCCCCCTCCGCCGACTGACCCCCACCGTTCCCCGTCCCCCCGACTGAGTCTCCCCCCTCCCCCAGACTGAGTCGCCTCCTCCTCCAGAGTGAGTCGGCCCCCCTCCCCCAGATTGTGTCGGCCCCCCCTCCCCCTACCCCAGACTGAGTCGCCCCCCCGAGTGAGCCACCCCCACTCTCCGTCCCCCCGACTGATTCGGCCCCCCTCCTCGAGACTGAATCGACCCCGTCCCCCGGACTGAATCGGCCCCAGACTGAGTCGCCCGCCTCCTCCCGTCTGAATTGCCCCCCTTCATCTCCCCCCGACTGAGTCATCCCAGCCTCCCCCCAATTGAGTCGCCCCCTCCTCCCCCTCCCCCCAACCAAGTCGTCCCCCCACCCTTCCCACCGACTGAGTCGCCCCCACCCACCTCCCACAGATTGAGTCGCGCCCCCTCCCCCTCCCACCGACCGAGTAACCCCCCCTCCCTCTGACTGAGTCGCCCCCCCCTCCCTCCGACTGGGTCATCCCCCCTCCCCCGGACTGAGTGGCCCCCATCCCCCTGACTGAGTTGCCCCCTCCCCCTGACTGAGTCGCCCCTCTCCCCCGAAAGAATAGCCCCCCCGACTGAGTCGCCCCTCCTCCCCCTCCCCCCGACTGAGTCCCGCCCCTCCGCCCGAATAAGTCGCCCCAACCTCCTTCCGACTGAGTCGCCCCCCTCCACCCGACTGGGTCGTTCCCCCTCCCCCGGAGTGAGTGGCCCCCCTTCCCCTCAATTGATTCCCCTCCCCTCCCTCTCCCCCCATCTGAGTCCCCCCTTCACCTCCCCCTGAATGAATAGCCCCCCTGACTGAGTTGTCCCCAATCCACCAACCCCTGACTGAGTCGCCCCCCTCCCCCTCACCACGACTGAGTCGCCCCTCCTCCCCCTAACCCCATCTGTGTTGCCCCCTCCCCTGAAAGCATAGCCCCCTTCCCCCTGACTGACTCGCACCCCTCCTCACGACTGATCACCCCCCCATCCCCCTTCCCCCGATTGAGTTGCCACACCTTCCTGCTCTCCCCGGCTGAGTGGACACCCTCCACCTACACCCATCTTATTCCACCCCCTCCACATCCCCCCGACTGAGTCGACCCCCTCCCCCTGATTGAATAGCACCCCCGTCTGAGTCGCCCCCACTCCCCTCCCCCTGACTGAGTCGCTTCCCCCTCCCCCCGACTGAATCGCCCCCCCGACTGAGTCACCCCCACTTCCCCCTCCCCCCGACTGAATCGCTCCCCCCGACAGAGTCGCCCCCACTTGCCCCTCCCCCCGACTGAGACGCCACCACCTCCCCCTCCCCCCGACTGAGTCGGCTCCCCTCCACTTCCCCCCGAATGAATTGCCCCACACACCCCCTCCCCCAACTGAGCCCTCCCCGCTCCCCATCCCCCCGACTGAGTCGCACCCCCTCCCCACATCGCAGTCACCCCCCCTTCCCCCTCACACCGACTGAGTAGCCCCTGACCCGCCCTGACTAAGTCGCCAGCCCCTCCCTCTGACTGCATCGCTCATCCCCTCCCCCTCCCCCTCCCCCTCCCCCCGTCTGAGTCAACCCTCCTCCCCCCGACTGACTCGACCCCCTCCCCCCGACTGAGCTGATCCCATCCCCCCGACTGAGTTGAACCCCTCTCCTCCCAGTATTGACGGTCCCTCCCCCTCCCCCGGACTGAGTCGACCCCCTACCCCACCCCCTTAATGAGTCGACCCCACTCCCCCCGACTGAGTCGCCCCCATCCCCCAACTGAGTCGCCCCCCTCCCCCAGACTGAGTCGCCCCCCTCCCCCAGAATGAGTCGCACCCATCCCCCAACTGAGTCGCCCCCCTCCCCCAGACTGAGTCGCCACAAACTCCCCCTGACTGAATCGCCTCCCCTAACCCTCCCCCCAAATGAGTCGCGCCCCCACTCGCCCAACCCCCGACTGAGTCTCCCCCCCTCCCCCTCCCCGACTGAGTAGCGCCCCTCCCCGCGACTGACCCCACCCCTGCTCCCCGTCGCCCCGACTGAGTCACCCCCCCATCCCCCCGACTGATTTGCCTCCACTCCCCAACTGATTCGCCCCCCTCCTTCTGACTATTTGCCCCCCTCCCCCCGACTGAGTCGCTCCCTCCCCCCCACTGAGTCGATCCCCTCACCCCCCAACAGTATTGACGCCCCTTCCCCCTCCCCCTGACTGAGTCGCCCCCTCCCCCATCCCCCGACTGAGTCGCCACACCCTCCCCCGACTGAGTCAACCCCCTACCCCTCCCCCTGAATGAGTTGCCCCCCCATCCCCCGACTGAGTTGCCCCCCTCCGCCGATTGAGTCGCCGACCTCCTCCCCCAACTGAGTTTCCCCTCCTCCCCCTCCCCCGACTGAGTCGCCCCCTCCCCCTGACTGATTCAATCCCCTCCCTCCCGACTGAGTCGAACCCCTCTCCCCCCGACAGTATTGACGCCCCCTCCTCCTCCCCCAGACTGAGTCGCCCCCACATCCCCAGACTGAGTCGCCCCCTCCCCCAGAATGAGTCGCCCCCCCCTCCCCCTGACTTGGTCGCCCCCCGACTTGGTTGCCCCCTCCCCCCGAATGGGTCGACCCTCCTCACGACTGAGTTGCCTCCCTCCCCCGACTTATTCACCCCCTCCCCTCGACTGAGTCGACAACCAACCTCCTCCCCATGACTGAGTCACCCCCCTCCCCCAGCTGCGTCACCCCCATTCCCCTCAAACCAACTGAGTCGACCCCCTCCCCCAACTGAGTTGCCCCACTCCCCCTCCGCATGACTGAGTCACCCCCTACCCCTCCCCCGACTGAATTGCCCCCTCCCCCTCCAAACGACTGAGTAGCCCCCCCTCCACATCCCCGACTGAGACACCCTCCGCTCACCCCGACTGAGTCGCCCCCCTCCTCCCGACTGAGTCACACCCCCTCCCCCCATCGAAGTCACCCCCCCTTCCCCCTCACACCGACTGAGTAGCCCCTGACTTGCCCTGACTAAGTCGCCGCCCCCTCCCACTGACTGTGTCACCCATCCCCTTCCCCTCCCCCCGTCTGAGTCACCCCTCCTCCCCCGAATGACTCGACCCCCTCCCCCAGACTGAGTGGCACTCCATCCCCGACTGAGTCGCACCCCTCTGCCCGACGGCGTGGCACCCCTCCCCTCGACTGAGTCGCACCGCCCCTCCCCCAGATTGAGTCACCTCCCATCCCCCTCCCCCGACTGGGTCTCACCCATCCCTCCCCCTAATGAGTCGTCCCCCTCCCTCCGAATGAGTCGCCCCTCCACCGACTGAGTCGCCCCCCATGCACCCGACTGAGTCGCCCCCATCCCCCTGACTGAGTCGCCCCCATCCCCCCGACTGAGTCGCCCCTTTCGCCCTGACTGACTTACCCCCCTTCCCCCGACTGACTCGCACCCCTCCCCCCGACTGAGTTGTACCCCCATCCTCCTCCCCCCGATTGATTCGACCCCCTTCCCCAGAATGAGTGGCCCCCCTCCAACTCCCCCCATCTGAGTCGACCCCCTCCACCTCCCCCCGACTGAGTCGACCCCCCTCCCCCCGACTGAATTAGACCCCCCAACTGAGTCGCCCCCGTCCCCTCCCACCGACTGAGTCACCTCCCCCTCCCCCCGACTGAATCACCCCCCGACTGAGTCATCCCCACTTCCCCCTCCCCCTGACTGAATCGCCCACCCCGACTGAGTCGCCCCCTCTTGCCCTTCACCTCGACTGAGACGCCCCCACCTCCCCCTCCCCTGACTGAGTCGGCTCCCCTCCACTTCCCCCCGACTGGGTCGCACCCCCTCCCCCCGACGCAGTCACCCCCCCTTCCCCCTCACACCGACTGAGTAGCCCCTGACTCACCCTGACTGAGTCGCCGACCCCTCCCACCGACTGTGTCACCCATCCCCTCCCCAGTCTGAGTCACCCCACCTCCCCCTCTCCCCAATTGAGTCGCCCCCTCCCCTCCCACCATTTGAGTCGCACCCCTCCACCACGCCCCGAGTGAATCGTCGACCCCTTCCACCGACTGTGTCACCCATCCCCTCCCCCTCCCCCCGACTAAGTCGCCCCCACTTCCCCCTCCCCCGACTGAGACGCCCCCACCTCCCCCTCACCCCGACTGAGTCGGCTCCCCTCCACATCCCCTGACTGAGCCCCCCATTCCCCGTTCCCACGACTGAATCTCACCCCCTCCCCCAGACTGAGTCGCCCCCCCATCCTCCAGACTGAGTCGCAACCCCTCCCCCGACTGACCCCCCCATTCCATGTCCCGCCGACTGAGTCTTCCCCCTTTCCAAAGACTGAGTCGCCCCCTCCCCCAAACTGAGTCGGCCCCCCTCCTCCAGATTGAGTCGCCCGCCTCCCCCCGTCTGAGTCACCCCCCCTTCACCAACCCCCGAATGAGTTGCCCCCCTTCCCCCGATTGCGTCGGACCCTCCCCCCGACTGAGTCGTCCCCGCCTCCCCCAATTGAGTCACCCCCTCCTCCCACTCTCCCCAACTGAGTCAGCCCCCCACCCCTCCCCCCGACTGAGTTGCCCCCCCACCACCCCCAGATTGAGTTGCGCCCCATCCCCCTCCCCCCGACCGAGTCGGACACTCACCCCTTCCCCCAACTGATTCTCCCCCCTCCCCTGACCGAGTCGCCCCCCCTCCCTCTGACTGAGTCACCCCAACCCCCGACAGAATAGCCCCCCCGACTGAGTCTCCCCTCCTCCCCCTACCCCCGACTGAGTCACTCCCCACCCCACTGAGTCGCCCGGCTCCCCCCGACTGAGTCACCCCCCCCTCACCACCCCCCTAATGAGTCGCCCCCCTCCCCCCGATTGCGTCGGACCCTCCCCCCGACTGAGTCGTCCCCGCCTCCCCCCAATTGAGTCACCCCCTCCTCCCCCTCCCCCCAACCGAGTCGGCCCCCCACCCCTCCCCCTGACTGAGTTGCCACCCCTCACCTCCCCCAGATTGAGTCACGCCCCATCCCCCTCCCCCCGACCGAGTCGACCCCTCACCCCTCCCCCCGACTGATTCTCCCCCCTCCCCTGACCGAGTCACCCCCACCTCCCTCTGACTGAGTCGCCCCCCTCCCTCCGACTGGGTCGTCCCCCCTCCCCCGGACTGAGTGGCCCCCCTCCCCCTGACTGAGTCGCCCACTCCCCCGAATGAATAGCCCCCCCAACTGAGTCGCCCCTCCTTCCCCTCCCCCCAACTGAGTCGCACCCCTCCCCCCGACTGAGTCGCCCCCCCACCCTACTGAGTCGCCCGCCTCCCCCAGACTGAGTCGCCCCCTCCCCCCGACTGAGTCGATCCCCTCCCCCCGACAGTATTGACGCCCCCACCCCCTCCCCCTGACTGAGTCACCCCCCCCTCCCCCATCCCCCGACTGAGTTGCCACACCCACCCCCTGACTGAGTCGACCCCCTACCCCTCCCCCTGACTGAGTCGTCCCCCTCTGCCGAATGAGTCGCCGCCCTCCTCCCCAACTGAGTCACCCCCCCTGCCCCTCCCCCGACTGAGTCGCCCCCTCCCCCCAACTGAGTCGATCCCCTCCCCCCCGACTGAGTCGAACCCCTCTCCCCCCGACAGTATTGAGGACCCCTCCCCCTCCCCCCAACAGAGTTGCCCCCCCATCCCCCGACTGAGTCGCCCCCCACCCCAGACTCAGTCGAAGCCCCCTCCCCACTACTCAGTCGCCCCCCTCCCCCTGACTAAATTGCCCCCCCAAATGAGTCACCCCCCTTCCTCCTCCCCCGACCGAGTCGCCCCCCTCCTCTCGATTGAGTCGACCCGCTCCCCCTCCTCCCAACGGAGTCGCCCCCCAATCCCGTAACCCCCGACTGAGTCGCCCCACCTCTCCCCTCCCCTCCCTCAGACTGAGTCACCCCACCCCTCCCCTCCCGCTCACCACGACTGAGTCGCCCCCCCTCCGCTCCCCTTCCCCGACTGAGAAGCCCCACCCCTCCCCTCCCCCTCCCCCAGACTGAGTCGCACCTCCCCTCTCCCCGATTGAGTTGCCTCCCCTCCCCCGACTGGGTAGCGACCCCTCCCTCCAACTGAGTCACCCCCCCCCCACCTCCCACCGACTGAGTCGCCCCCCTCCACCTCCCCCCAACTGAGTTGCTACTCCTCCCCTACCCCGACCGAGTCGCCCACACTGACTGAGCCCCCCGTTCCCCCTACCCCTGATTGAGTGGCTCCCCCTCCCCCCGACTGTGTCGGCACCCTTCCCTTCCCCCGATTGAGTTGCCACCCCCTCCCCTACCCCGACTGAGTCACCCCCTTCCCTTCCCCCGATTGAGTCGCCACCCTCTCCCCTACCTCGACTGAGTCACCCCCCTCCAACTCCCCCCAACTGAGTCAACCCACCTACTCCCCCCGACTGAGTCGCCACCCTTCCCCCGACAGAGTCGCCCCCCCTTCAACCCGACAGAGTCGCCCCCCCCTCAAACCGACTGAGTCGCCCCCCACTCGCCCAACCCCTGACTGAGTCGACCCCCTTCCCCTCCCCCGCCTGAGTAGCCCCCCTCCCGCTCCCCCCGACTGAGACCACCCCTCTCCCCGTCGCCCCGACTGAGTCGCCCCCCTGTCCCCCCAACTGATTTGCCCCCTCTCCCCCTGACTGAGTCGCACCCCTCCTCCCGACTATGTCAACCCCCTCTCCCCGACTGAATCGCCCCCTTCCTACGACTGAGTCGATCCCCTCCCCCCAACTGAGTAGAACCCCTCTACCCCTGACTGTATCGACCCCCTCTCCCCCATCCCCCGACTGAGTCGCCCCACTCCTCCAGACTGAGTCGGCCCCTCTCCCTCTCCCCCCGATTGAGTCGCACCCCCCTCCCACCCCCACGAGTGAGTCGACCCCCTCCACCTCCCACGACTGTGAGGCCCCCCCTCCCAGCATCCTTGACTTATTCGCACCCCCCGCTCCCCCCGACTTACTCGCCCCCTCCCACTTCCCCAACTCCACCTCGCTCCACCTCCCCCCGACTGATTCGCCAACACCTCCCCCTCCCCCCAACTGAGTCGGCCCCCCCTCCACCGCCCCCCAACTGAGTCGACCCACCTACTCCCCCCAACTGAGTCACCCCCCACTCCCCCCGACGGAGTCGCCCCCTTCCCCTCAAACCGACTGAGTCGGCCCCACTCGCCCAACCCCTGACTGAGTTGCCCCCTTCCCCTCCCCCGACTGAGTAGCCCCCCTCCCCTCCCCCTCCCCCCGACTGAGCCCACCCCTGCTCCCCGTTGCCCCGACTGATTTAACCCCCCGTCCCCCCGACTGATTCGCCCTCCCCTCTCCCCGATTGAGTCACACCCCCCCTCCCCCAGGCTGAATCACCCCCCTCGCCCAGAATGAGTCACCCCCGCTTTCCCCCGACTGAATCACGACCCCTCCCCCGACTGAGTCGCCCACCCTCCACCTCCCCCCGACTGAATCGACCCCCGCCTGAGTCGCCCAACCTCCCCCTCTCCCGACTGTGTCGGACCCCTCCACTTCCCCCCGACTGAGTCGCCCCCATCCCCCTCAAACCGACTGAGTCGCCTCCCCACTCGACCAACCCCCGACTGAGTCGCCCCCCTCCCCCTCCCCATGACAGAGCCCACTCCTGCTCCCCGTCGCCCCGACTGAGTCGCCCCCCCTTCCCCCTGACTGATTTGCCCCCCCTCCCCCTGACTGAGTCACCCCCTCCCCCCGACTGTGTCGATCCCCTCCCCCTGACTGAGTCGAACCCCTCTCCTCCCAACTGTATCGACCCACCCTACCCCTCCCCCCGAATGAGTCGCCGCCCATCCCCCTCCCCCCGACTGAATCGACCCCCGACTTAGTCGCCCCCAACTCCCACTCCCCCCGACTGTGTCGAACCCCTCCACTTCCCCCCGACTGAGTCACTCCCGTGCCCCAGAATGAGTCGCCCCCCATCCCCCAGGCTGAGTCACCCCCCCCGCCCCAGGCTGACTCACCCCCCCATGGCCCAGACTGAGTCACCCCCATCCCTCGACTGAGTCGCCCCCCTTCCCCTCCCTCCAACTGAGTCGCTGCCCTCCCCCTCCCCGTGACTGAATCACCCCTCACACCCCCTCCCCCGACCGAGACGCCCTAACCTCACCCCGAAATAGTCGCCGCGCTCCACCCCCTCCAACCGACTGAGTCGACCCCCCCTCCCCCCAACTGTGTCGCCCTCCCTCTCCCTCCCCCCGACTGAGTCGACGCCCCCACCTCGTCCCCCCGACGGAGTCGCCCCCCGCTCCAGACTCAGTTGCCCCCCATCCCCCAGACTCAGTCGCACCCCCCTCCCCAAGGCTGTCGCCCCCCTCCCCCCGACTGAATCTCCCCCCGGACTGAGTCGCCCCTCTTCCTCCTCCCCGACCGAGTCACCACCCCTCCCCTCAATTGAGTCACACCCTACTCCCGACGGACAATCCCCCCACTCCCGCAACCCCCAACTGAGTCACCCCCCCTCCACATCCACCCGACTGAATCGCTCCCCTCCCCCTCCACCCGACTGAGTCGCTTCCCCTTCCCCCCGACTGAATCGCCCCTACTTCCCTCTCCCCCCACCTGAGTCGCCCCCCCATCCACCTCCCCCCAACTGAGTCACCCCCGATCCCTCTGACTGAGTTGCCCACCCTCCCCCTACCCTGACTGAGTCGCCCACCCTGACTGAGACCCCCGTTCACCAATCCCCCGACTGTGTCGCCCCCCTCCTCCAGACTGAGTCACCCCCCGTCCCCCAGGCTGAATCACCCCCCCTCCGCAGGGCTGAGTCACCCCCCTCCCCCCGGCTGAGGCGCCCCCTCTGCCCCAGACTGAGTTGCAGCCCCTCCCGCAGACTGAGTCGGCCCCCCTCCCCATCCCCCCGACTGAGTAGCCCCCCCTCCCCCAGACTGAGTCACACCCCCTCCCCCAGACTGAGTCACACCCCCTCCCCCAGACTGAGTTGGCCCCCCTCCCCCTCCCCCCACTGAGAGGGCCTCCATCCCCCAACTGAGTTGCCCCCCCACCCGAGGGAGTCACACCCCTCCCCCTGACTGAATCGCACCCTCTCCCCCCAACTGAGTCGCCCCACCCCTCCCCTCCACCTCCCCCCGATTGAGTCACCCTCCCGTCCCCCTCCTCCCGACTGAGTCGGCCCCCACTCCCGAAAACCGCGACTGAGTCGCCCCACCCCTCCCCCTCCCCCGGACTGAGTCGCCCTTCCCTCCTGCAAACCCCGACTGAGTCGCCCCACCCCTCCCCCTCCCCCGGACTGAGTCGCCACCCCCCCTCCCACCGACTGTGTCGCCCCCCTCCCCCTGACTGATTCGCACCCCCCACTCCCCCCGATTGAGTCACCCCCCAACTCCTTCTACCCCCAACTGAGTCGCCCCCCTCACCCCGACGCAGTTGCTCCACCTCCCCCTCACCCTGATGGAGTCGCCCCACCTCCCCTTCTCCCCGACTGATTCGCACCCCCCTCCCCCGAATGAGTCACCCCCCCTGACTGAGCCCCCCCGCTTCCTGGACCCCCAACTGAGTCGCCCCCCCATCCACCTCCCCCCGACTGAGTCGCCCCCGATCCCCCTGACTGAGTCGCCCCCCCCACCCCGACTGAGTCGCCCATCCTGACTGAGCCCCCCTGTTCCCCATCCCCCCGACTGCGTCGCCCCCCTCCTCCAAACTGAGTCACCCCCCCCGTCCCCCAGGCTGAATCGCCCCCCCTCCCCAAGGCTGAGGCGCCCCCCCTCCACCAGACTGCGTCGCACCCCCTCCCCCAGACTGAGTCGGCCCCCTCCCCATCACCCCGACTGAGTCGCCCCCCCTTCCACCAGACTGAGTCGCACCCCCTCCCCCAGACTGAGTCGCACCCCCTCCCCCAGACTGAGTCACCCCCCTCCCCAGGACTGAGTCATCCCCCCTCCCCCTCCCCCCAAACTGAGAGGCCCACCATCACCCCACTGAGTCGCCCCCCCAACCCAACTGAGTCGCACCCCTCCCCCTGACTGAATCACACCCCCGTCCCCAACCCCCAACTGAGTCGCCCCACACCTCCCCTCCACCTCCCCGCGATTGAGTCGCCCCCCACTCCCGAAAACCGCGACTGAGTCACCCCTCCCCTCCCCCTCACCTGGACTGAGTCACCCCCCCTCCCGCAAACCCTGACTGAGTCGCCCCATCCCTCCCCCTCCCCCCAGACTGAGTCGCCACCCCCCCTCCCACCGACAGTGTTGCCCCCCCTCCCCCTAACTGATTCGCACCCCCCACTCACCCAGATTGAGTCGCCACCCAACTCCCTCTCCCCCCGATTGAGTTTCTCCACCTCCCCCTCACCCGGACGGAGTCGCCCCACCTCCCCCTCTCCCCGACTGATTCGCACCCCACTCCCCCAAATGAGTCGCCCCCCCCTGACTGAGCCCCCCGCTTCCTGTCCTGCCGACTGACTCGCCACCCTCCCCGTCCCTCCGACTGAGTCGCCTCCCCTCCTCCAGACTGAGTCGCCCCTCTCCCCCCGACTGAGTCGCCCCCTCCCCCGACTGAGTCGCCCCCCCTTCCTCTACCCCCGACTGAGTCGCCCCCCCTTCCCCTACCCCGGATCGAGTCACCCCCTTCCCCCTACCCCCAACTGTGTTGCCCACCTCCCCCAACTCCCGTCTGAGTCGCCCACCCTACTCCCCACGATTGAGTCGACCCCCCCTCCCCCTCCACCCGACTGAGTCACACGCCCCTCCCCCCGACGGAGACGCCCCACCCCCTTTCCTGCCGACTGAGTCGCCCCCCCTCCCCTGACCGAGCTGCCCCCTCCCTCTCCCCACAACTGAGAGGCCTTCCATCCCCCCTCCCATCCGACTGAATTGACCGCCCCCACATGACTGAGTAAACCCCTCCCCCTGACTGAATCCACCCCCCTCCCCCTCCCCCCCGACTGAGTTGCCCCACCCCTCCCGTCCACCTCCCCCCGATTGAGTCACCGCCCCCTCCCTCTCCTCCCGATGGAGTCGCCCAACCTCACCCCGACGGAGTCGCTCCACCTCCTCCTCTCCCCGACTGATTCGCCCCCCTCCCCCGAATGAGGTGCCCCCCCCGACTGAGCCCCCCCCGCTCCCTGTCCCGCCGACCGAGTCGCCCCCACTCCCCATCCCCCTGACTGAGTCGCCCCCCCCTCCTCCAGACTGATTTGCCCCCATCCCCCTGACTGATTCGCCCGCCTCCCCCCAACTGAGTCACCCCCCTGCCCCCAACTGAGTGGACCACCCCTCCCCCTCTCCCTGACTGTGTCGCCCCCCCTCCCCCAACGTCCGACTGAGTCGCCCCCCCCTACTCCCCACGATTGAGTCGCCCACCTCCCGCCCCCCCCCGACTGAGTCGCCCTCCCCTCCCCCCAACGGAGTCGCCCCACCCCCCTCTCCCGCCGACTGAGTCGCCCCCCTCCCCTTCCCCCGTCTGAGTCACCACCCCACCCCCTCCCCCGACTGAGTCGCCCCCCCCGACTGAGCCCCTCCGATACTCATCCCCCCGAATAAGTCGACCACCCTCCACCAGATTGAGTCGCCACCCCCTCCCCCTCCCCTGACTGCGTCACACCCCAGACTGAGCCCCCCTGCTCCCTGTCCCCCCGACTGAATCGCACCCCCCACCCTGTCCCCCCGACTGAGTCGCACCCCCCACCCTGTCCCCCCGACTGAGTCGACTCCCCCTCCACCAGACTGAGTCGCCCCCCCTATCCCAGATTGAATCGCCCCCCTCCCCCTGACTGAGTCGCCGCCTTTCCCCCCGACTGAGTCGCCCCCTTCCCCCCCGACTGAGTCGCCCCCTACCCCCGACTGAGTCGCCCCCCTCCCACCGACTGAGTCGCCCCCCTCCCCATGACTGAGTCAACCCCACCCCCGACTGAGTCGCTCCCCTTCCCCCGACTGCGTCGCCCCCTCCCCCCGACTGAGTTGCCCCCTCCCCTTGACTGAGTCGGCCCCTCCCCCCCCGACTGAGTCGCCTCCATCCCCGCGACTGAGTCGACCACCCCCTGCCCCAACCCCTGACTGAGTCGCCCCACCTCCCACCGTCTGAGTCGCCCCCGCCTCCCCCTCCCACTGACTGAGTCGCCCCACTCCCTCTCCCCCCTACTGAGTCAACCCCCCCACCGTCTGAGTCGCCCCCGCCTCCCCCTCCCACTGACTGAGTCGCCCCACTCCCTCTCCCCCCTACTGAGTCAACCCCCCCAACATCTGAATCGCCCCCGCCTCCCCCTCCCACCGACTGAGTCGCCCCACTCCCTCTCCCCCCTACTGAGTCAACCCCCCCACCGTCTGAATCGCCCCCACCTCCCCCTCCTCCCGACTGAGTCATCCCACTCCCCCTCCCCCCGACTGAGTCGCCCCACTGCCCCATCCCTCGACTGAGTCACCCCCCCACTATCGTGACTGAGTCGCCACCATCCCCGACTGAGTCGTCCCCTTCCCCCGACTGAGTCGACCCCCTCCCGCTCCCCCCGACTGCTTCACCACCCCATCCCCAGAATGAGTCGCCGCCCCTCACCCCGACTGAGTCGACCCCAACCCCGACTGAGTCGCCCCCACACCCTCCCCTGACTGAGTCACCCCACCTGTCCCCCCGACTGATTTGCCCCCCCTCCCCCCGACTGAGTCACCTCCCTCCCCCCCGACTGACTCGCCCCCCCTCCTCTCGACCTAGTCGTCACCCCCTCCTCCCCCGACTGAGTCGCCACCATCCCCCTCCCCCGACTGAGTCGCCACCCCAACCCCCTCCCCCAGACTGAGTCGCCCCACACCCCCTCCACCAAGTGAGTTGCCCCCTCCCCCTCCACATGACTGAGTCGCCCCCCTCCAATTCCCCCTGAGTGAATCGCCCCCCTCCCCCTCCCCCTGACTGAGTCGCCCTAACCTCGCCCCAACTGAGTCGACTCCCCCTCCCGATGCCCCGACTGAGTCGCCCCCCCTTACCCCAGACTGAGTCGCCCTCCTCCGCCAGATTGAGTTGCCTCCCTCCCCACGACTGAGTCGACCCCCCCTCCTCCTTCCCCGACTGAGACGTCCTAATCTCGCTCCGACTGAATTGCCGCCCTCCGCCCCCACCCCCTGACTGAGTTGCCTCCCCCATCCCCCGACTGAGTCGCCCCCCTCCCCCTGACCGAGTCGCCCCCCTCCCCCTCCACCAACTGAGAGGCCCTCTATCCCCCCTCCCACCCGACTGAGTCGCCCCCCCTCCCCCCGACTGATTCGCGCCCCTTCACCTGCCATCGACTGAGTCGCCCCCCCTCCCCCCGACTGATTCGCGCCCCTCCACCTGCCATCGACTGAGTCGCCCCCCCTCCCCCCGACTGAATCGCAACCCCCTCCCCCTCCCCGCCTGAGTCGCCCCACCCCTCCCCTCCACCTCCCCCCGATTGAGTCACCCCTACTCCCCCTCCTCCCGACAGAGTCGCCCCCCACTCCCACAACCAGCAACTCAGTCGCCCCCCCATCCCCCTCCCCCCAACTGAGTCACCCCCCGACTGAGTCACCCACTCCCCCGACTGATTCGCCCACCTCCCCCCAACTGAGCCACCCCCTGCCCCCGACTGAGTCGCCCCCACCTCCCCCCAACTGAGTCGCACCCCCCTCCCCCATCCCCGACTGAGTCGCACCCCTTCCCCCTACGCCCGATCGAGTGCCCCCCTTCCCCCAACCCCGACTGAGTCGCCCCACCATCCCCCTCCCCCATTGAGTCGCCCCCCTTCCCCCTACCCCTGACTGAGTCGCCCACCCTCCACCAACCCCCGACTGAGTCGCCCCCCCTTCCCCCTCCCACCGACTGAGTCGCCCTCCCCTGCCCCCAACGGAGTCGCCCCACCCCCCCTCTCCCGCCGACTGAGTCGCCCCCCTCCACCTCCCCTGTCTGAGTCGCCACCCCTGCCCCTCCCCCCGACTGAGTCGCCCCCCTCCCCCTCCCCGACTGAGTTGCCCCCCCGACTGAGTCGCCCCCCCTCCACCAGATTGAGTCGCCCCCCCCCTCCCACCGACAGAGTTGCCCACCTCCCCCTCCCCTGACTGAGTCGCCCCCCAGACTGAGCCCCCCCGCTCCCCGTCACCACGACTGAATCGCCCCCCAGTCCCCCCAACTGAGTCGACCCCCCCTCCACCAGACTGAGTTGCCCCCCTCCCCCAGATTGAGTCGACCACCCTCCCACAGACTGAGCTGCCACCCTCCACCGTGATTGATTCACCCCCTTCCCCCCCAACTGAGTCGCCCCCCATCACCCCGACGGAGTCGCTCCACCTCCCCCTCTCCCCGACTGATTCGCCCCCCCCTCCCCCAAATGAGGTGCCACCCCGACTGAGCCCCCCCACTCCCTGTCCCGCCGACCGAGTCGCCCAACCTCCCCCTCCCACCGACTGAGTCGCCCCCACCCCCGACTGAGTCGCTCCCCTCCCCCTCACCCGACTGAGTTGCCCCCCTCCCCCTGATTGAGTCGCCACCCCTCACCCTCCCCCGACTGAGTTGCCCCCCCACTCCCCCCGACTGAGTCGACCCCCTCCCCCCGACTGAGTCGCCCCCCCCACACCCCGTTTGAGTTAACCCCCCCTCCACCTCTTTCGACTGAGTCGCCCACCCCTCCTACTCCCCCCGATTGAGACGCCCCCCCTTCACCGTCCCTCGACTGAGTGGCCCCCCTTCCCCTCCTCCTGAGTGAGTCGCCCCCCCAAACTGACGGAGTCGCCCCCCCATCCCCCCGATTGAGTTAGCCCCCCCTCCCCCTCCCACCGACTGATTCAACCCCCCCTCCTACACCCCCCGATTGAAACGCCCCCCCTTCGCCAACCCCCCGACTGAGTCGCCACCCCCAAACCGACTGAGACACCCCCCATCACCCCGATTGAGATAGCCCCCACTCCCCCTCCAACCGACTGAGTCACCCCCCCTACTCCCCCCGATTGAGACACCCGCCCCATGACTGTGTACCCCATCCCATCCCCCGACTGAGTCGACCCCCTCCCCCCGACTGAATCGCCCCACCCCCCCCGACTGAGTCACCCTCCACTCCCCCTCCGCCCCACTGAGCCGCCCCCCCCACTCACCCGACTGAGTCGCCTCCCCTTCCCCCGACTGAGTCGCCCCCACCCCCGACTGAGCCGCCCTGTTCCCCCGACTGAGTCGCACCCCTCCCCCTCCCCCATTCTTTGTCCCCCCATTCCCCAACTGAGTCACCGCCCCACGCCCAACTGAGTCGCCCCCACCCCCGACTGAGTCGCCGCGTATCCCCCGACTGCGTCACACCCTCCCCCTCCCCCTCCCCCAGACTGTGTCACCCCCCCATTCCCCAACTGAGTCGCCGCCCCACGCCCAACTGAGTCGCCCCCACCCCCGACTGAGTTGCACCCCCTCCCCCCGACTGAGTCCCCCCCTCCTAAACCCTGATTGAGTTAGCCCCCCCACCTCTCCCCGACATAATCGTCCCCCCACTCCGACTCCCCCCGATTGAGACGCCCCCCCTTCGCCGTCCCCCCGACTGAGTTGCACCCCTCCCCCCGACTGAGTCGCCACCCATCCTACCCCCCGATTGAGTTAGCACCCCCTCCACCTCTCCACGACTGAGTCGCCCCCCTCCTACATCCCCCAATTGAGACGCCCGCCACTTCGCTGTCCCCCCAACTTAGTGGCCCCTCCTTCCACTCCCCCCAACTGAGTCGCCACCCCTCCGCCTCCCCCCGACTGAGTCGCCTCCCCCAACCCGACTGAATCGCCCCCCCTCCCCTCCCCCCGACTGAGTCACACACCCATCCCCCGATAAAGTCGCCCCCCATTCCCCTCCCCCAATTGAGTCAGCCCCCTCCCCCTCCCCCTGACTGAGTCGACCCCCCTTCCCTCCGACTGAGTCGCCGCACCCTCCACCTCCCCCCAGCTGTCTCAGCCCCTCTCAACCCCTCCCCCAACTGAGTCACCCCCTTCCCCCTCGCCCCGACTGAGTCGCCCCCACTCCTACTCCCCCCGATTGAGACACACCCCCATCCCCCTCCCCCCAACTGATGTCGCCCCATCCTCCTACACCCCCGGTTGAGTTAGCCCCCCCTCCCCCTCCCCCGACTGAGTCGCCCCCCTCTCCCCTGATTGAGACGCCGCACCTTTGCCCTCCCCCCGACTGCTTCACCCCAACCCCCTCCTCCACCGACTGAGTCACCTCGCCCTCGCACTCCTCTTGACTGAGTCGCCCCCCCACCAAACCGACTGAGTTGCCCCCCCATCCCCCCGATTGAGTTAGCCCCCCCTCCCCCTCCCCCCGACTGAGTCGCCCCACCCTCCTCTCCTGATTGAGACGCCCCCCTCCCCCGACTGAGTCGCCACGCCTCCTCCTCCACTCGACTGAGTCGCCCCCCCTCCCCCCTCCCCCGACTGAGTCACTTCCCCATCCCCCCGATTGAGAGAGCCCCTCCTTCCACTCCCCCAGACTGAGTCGCCCCCCCACCCTCCCTCCGACTGAGTCACCGCCACCTCCACCTGCCCTCGTCCAAGTTGCCCCCCCATCGCCCCACTGAGTCGCCCACCCCCCTCCCCATCCATCCGACTGAGTCGCCCCCCCAATCCCTGACTGAGTCGACACCCCTCCCCCTCCCCCGGACTGAGTCGCTCCCCCCTCCCCCTACCCCGGACTGATTCGACCCTCCCTCGACCCAACTGAGTAGCTGACCCATCCCCCACCAATTGTGTCGCCCCCCTCCCACCGACTGAGTCGCCACCCCTCCCCCCAACTGAGTCTCCCCACCCCCGACTGAGTCGCCCCCTTCCCCCGACTGAGTCGCAACCCTCCCCCTCCCAACGACTGTGTCACCCACATCCCCCGACTGATTCGCCGCCCCTCCCACCGACTGAGTCGGCCCCACCCCCGACTGAGTCTCTCCCCTCCCCCTCACCCGACTGAGTTGCTCCCCCTCCCCCTGACTGAGTCGCCACCCCTCACCCTCCCCCAGACTGAGTTGCCCCCCCACTCCCCCAACTGAGTCGACCCCCTCCCCCCGACTGAGTCACCCCCCTACACCCCGTTTGAGTTAGCCCCCCCTCCACCTCTCCCCGACTGAGTCGCCCCCCCTCCCCCTCTCCCCGACTGAGTCGTACCCCTCCCCCTCCTCCCGACTGAGTCGCCTCCCCATCCCCCCGATTGAGAGAGCCCCTCCTTCCACTCCCCCAGACTGAGTCGTACCCCCACCCTCCCTCCGACTGAGTCACCGCCACCTCCACCTGCCCTCGTCCAAGTTGCCCCCCCATCGCCCCACTGAGGTGCCCCCCCCCCTCCCCATCCATCCGACTGAGTCGCCCCCCCAATCCCTGACTGAGTCGACCCCCCTCCCCCTCCCCGTGACTGAGTCGCTCCACCCTCCGCCTACCCCGGACTGATTCGACCCTCCCTCAACCCAACTGAGTAGCTGACCCCTCCTCCACCAATTGTGTCGCACCCCCCTCCACCAGACTGACTCACCCCCCTCCCCCCGACTGAGTCGCCCCCTCCCCCCGACTGAGTCGCCCACCTCCCCCCAACAGAGTCACCCCCATCCCCCCGAATGAGTCGCCCCCCTCCCCCGACTTAGCTGACCCCCTCTCCCCCCGACTGAGTCACCCCCTTCCCCCGACTGAGTCGCCCCCCCCTCCCCGACTGAGTCGCCCACCCTCCCACTGTTTGAGTCGCCCCTGCAACCCCCTCCCCCCGACTGAGTTGCACCCCACGCACCCTCCCCCCGACTGAGTCGCCACCCGTCCCCCAAATGAGTCGCCCCCCTACTCCCCCAGATTGTGAACCCCCCACCCGACTGAGTTGCCGCCCCACCCCCTACCCCCGACTGAGTCGCCCCCCTTCCACTTCCCACCGACTGAGTCGAACCCCTCCTCCTCCCCCGACTAACTCGCCGCCCCTCCCCCTCCCCCTGACTGAGTCGCCCCACTCCCCCTCCCTCACCCCGACTGAGTCGCCCTCCCGTCCCCCTCCCCCCGACTGAGTCGCTCGCCCAACCCGTCCCCCCGAATCAGTCGCCCCCCCTTCGCCCTCTCCCTGACAGAGCCGCCCACCCACCCCCTCCACCCATCTGATTCACCACTCCCTCCCCCTGCACCCGACTGAGCCACCCCCCTCTCCCCCAATTGAGTCACCCCGCCTCCTGCTCCCCCAACTGAGTAGACCCCCAACCCCCTGAATGAGTCGTCCACCCTCCCTCTCTGCCTGACTGAGTCGCCCCACCGCCCTGCCCCTCCGCCCGACTGATTAGCCTCCCCTCCCCCTCCCTCCGACTGATTCACCCCCTCCCCCTCCCCCTGACTGAGTCGCACGCCCTCTCCCTCCCCCACCCCCCGACTGAGTCGCCCCCCTCCAACTCCTCTCGACTGTGTTGCACCCCACGCACCCTCCCGCAATCTGAGTCGCCACCCGTCCCCTGAATGAGTCGCCCCCCTACTCCTCCCGATTGCGATGCCCCCCACCCGACTGAGTTGCTGCCCCACCCCCTACCCCCGACTGAGTCAACACCCTCCACTTCCCACTGACTGAGTCGAACCCCTCCACCTCCCCCCGACTAAGTCGCTGCCCCTCCCCCTCCTCCTGACTGAGTCGCCCCACTCCCCCTCCCTCACCAGACTGAGTCGCCCTCCCGTCCCCCTCCCCCCGACTGAGTCGCTCGCCCCACCCGTCCCCCCAAATCAGTCGCCCCCCCTCCCCCCAACTGAGTCGCACCCCCCACATCCCTCCGACGGAGTCGCCGCACCCTCCACCTCCCCACGGCCGAGTCGCCCCCCCTGCCATCCCCCGACTGAGTTGCCCGCCACTCCCCCTCCCCCGACTGACTCGCCACCCCCCCACTCCCCCGTCTGAGTCGCCCCCTCCTCCCCCTCCCCCTCCTCCGACTGAGTCACCACCCCCTCCACCTCCCCCCGACTGATTAGCCCCCTGTCCCCCTGCCCCCGTCTGAGTCGTCACCCCTCCTACACCCCCGATTGAGTTAGCCCCCCCTTCTCCCTGATTGAGATGCCCCCCTCCTACTCCCCCCGATTGAGATGCCCCCCTCAACCTCCCCCCGACTGAGTCGCCCCCACTCCTCCTCCCCCTGAGTTGCAGACCGTCCCACACCGCCCGAATGATTCGCCCCCCCCATCCACCTCCCCCCGACTGAGTGGCACCACCCCTCCCACTTCCCTGACTAAGTCGCCCCTCCTCCTCCCCCCGTCTGAGTCGCCCACACTCCCCCCGACTGAGTCACGACCCCAACCCCTTCCCCCGACTGAGTCGCAGCCCTTCCCCCTGATTGAGTGCTGTCCCCCCGACTGAGTCGCCTGCCCTTCACCCTCTCCCCAACAGAGACACCCACCCACCCCCTCCACCCATCTGAGTCGCTACTCCCTCCCCCTCCCTCCAACTGAGCCACCCCCCTCCCCCCAACTGAGTCGCCACCCCCTCCCCCTACCCCGACTCCCGCTCCCCCAACTGAGTCGACCCCCAACCCCCGAATGAGTCGTCCACCCTCCCCCTCTGCCCGACTGAGTCGCCCCGCCCCCCCCTGCCCCTCCCCCGACTGATTAGCCTCCCCTCCCCCACCCCCGACTGAGTCAACCCCTCCCCCTCCCCGTGACTGAGTCGCACCCCCTCTCCCTCCCCCTCCTCCCGACTGAGTCGCCCCGCCTCCCGCTCCCCGCGACTGTGTCGCAACCCATCCCCCAACTGAGTCGCCCCCCCTCCACCTCCCCTCGACTGAGTTGCACCCCACGCACCCTCCCCCCGACTGAGTCGCCACCCGTCCCCCAAATGAGTCGCCCCCCTACTCCCCCCGATTGTGACGCCCCCCCACCCGACTGTGTTGCCGCCCCACCCCCTACCCCCGAGTGAGTCGCCCCCCTCCACTTCCCACCGACTGAGTCGAACCCCTCCACCTTCCCGACTAAGTCGCCGCCCCTCCCCCTCCCCCCGACTGTGTCGCCCCACTCCCCCTCCCTCACCCCGACTGAGTCGCTCGCCCCACGCATCCCCACGACTCAGTCGCCCCCCCTTTGCCCTCTCCTCGACAGAGCCGCCCACCCACCCCCTCCACCCATCTGAGTCGCCACTCCCTCCCCCCCAAACTGAGCCACGCCCCACCCCCCAACTGAGTCACCACCCCCTCCCCTACCCCTGACTGAGTCACCCCGCCTCTTGCTCCCCCAACTGAGTCGACCCCCAACCCCCTGAATGAGTCGTCCACCCTCCCTCTCTGCCCGACTGAATCGCCCCACCGCCCTGCCCCTCCCCCCGACTGATTAGGCTCCCCTCCCCCTCCCCCCGACTGATTCACCCCCTCCCCCTCCCCCTGACTGAGTCACACCCCGTCTCCGTCCCCCTCCCCCCGACTGTGTCGCAACTCTTCCCCCGACTGAGTCGCCCCCCTCCAACTCCCTTCGACTGTGTTGCACCCCACGCACCCTCCAGCCGACTGAGTCGCCACCCGTCCCCTGAATGAGTCGCCCCTCTACTCCCCCCGATTGCGATGCCCCCCACCCGACTGAGTTGCCGCCCCACCCCCTACCCCCGACTGAGTCGCCCCCCCCTCCACTTCCGACCGACTGAGTCGAACCCCTCCACCTCCCCCCGACTAAGTCGCCGCCCCTCCCCCTCCCCCTGACTGAGTCGCCCCACTCCCCCTCCCTCACCAGACTGAGTCGCCCTCCCGTCCCCCTCCCCCCGACTGAGTCGCTCGCCCCACCCGTCCCCCCGAATCAGTCGCCCCCCTCCCCCCAACTGAGTCACACCCCCCACATCCCTCCGACGGAGTCGCCGCACCCTCCACCTCCCCCCGGCCGAGTCGCCCCGCCATCGTCTGACTTAGTCGCCCCCCTCAAACCCTCCCCCCGACTGAGTCGCCCCCCCGCCATCCCCCGACTGAGTTGCCCGCCACTACCCCTCCCCCCGACTGACTCGCCCCCCTGCCCCTCCCCCCGACTGGTACGCCAACCTCCACCTCCCTTCGACTGAGTCGCCGCCCCTCCCCCTCCCCGTCTGAGTCGCCCCCTCTTTCCCCTCCCCCTCCCCGACTGAGCCGCCCCCTTTCCCCTCCCCCCGACTGAGTCGACACCCCCTCCACCTCCCGCCGACTGAGCTGCCCCCCACCCCCTCCCCCCGACTGAGTTGCCATCCCCTCCCCCTCCCCCGACTGAGTCGCCCCCCCTACCCTTACCCCCGACTGTTTCGCCCCACCATCCGCTGACTGATTCACCCCCCTCCACCTCCCCTCGAATGAGTCACTCCCCTCCCCCTCCCCCAGACTGAGTCGCCCCCAATCCCACTCCACCTGACTGAGTCGCTTCCCCCTCCCCCCGACGGATTAGCCCCCTGTCCCCCTGCCCCGTCTGAGTTGTCACCCCTCCTACACCCCCAATTGAGTTAGCCCCGCTCACCCTGATTGAGTCCCCCCTGAGTGAGTCGACCACACCTCGCCCTCCCCCCGACCTAGCCGCCCCACCTCTCCCTCGCCCCATCTGAATCGCCACTCCCTCTCCCTCCCCCCGACTGAGCCTCCCCCCTCACCCATCCCCCAACTGAGTCGCCCCATCTCCCGTTCACCCCGACTGAGTTGACAGCCTCCCCCTCCCCCCGACTCAGTCGCGCCCCCTCCCCCACCCCGACTGAGTCGACATCCTCCCCCTCCCCCCGACTGAGCCGCCCCCTTTTCCCCTCCCCCGACTGAGTCGCCACCCACTCCCACTCCCCCCGACTGTGTCGCCTCCCCCTCCCCCCGACTGAGTAGCCCCCCGTCCCCCTGTCCCCGACTGACTCGTCCACCCTCCTAAACCCCCGATGAGTTAGACCCCCTCACCCTCCCCCCGACTGAGACGCCTCCCCCTCGCACTCCCCCTGACTGAGTTGCCCTCCCAAACCGACGGTGCCGCCCCCCCTTCTCCCCCCGATTGAGACACCCCCCCTCTACTCCACCCGATTGAGACGCCCCCACTCCCCCCGACTGAGTCGCTGCCCCTCCACCTTCCCCTTGACGGATTCGCCCCACCCCTGCCACTCCCCCCGACTGAGTCGACCCCCTCTCCCAGCCACCAACTGAGCTGCCCCCATTTTCCCCTCCCCCCGACTGAGTCGCCACCCATTCCACCTCCCCCCGACTGAGCCGCCCCTGCACCCCCACCCCCCGACTAAGTCGCCATAAACTCCCCCTCCCTCGTCTGAGTTGCCACCCCTTCCAATACCCCCGACTGAGTCGCCCCCCCACTCCTACCCCCCCGATTGAGTCAGCCCCCCCTCACTCTCCCCGCGACAGAGTCACTCCCCGACATCTTCCCCCGATTGAGATGATCCCTCTCCCGCCGACTGAGTCGCCCCAACTCCTCCTCCCCCAAACTGAGTCGCGCGTCCCCTCCCACTCCCCCGACTGAGTCGCCCCCTCCCCCTCCCACCATCTGAGTCACCCACCCTCCCCCTCCCCTCGAATGAGTTGCTCCCCTCACCCTCCCCCAGACTGCGTCACGCCCACTCCCACTCCCCCGACTGAGTCGCTACCCCCTCCCCCAACTGATTAGCCCCCCGTCCCCCTGCACCCGACTGAGTCGTCACCCCTCCTACACCCCCGATTGAGTTAGCCCCCCCTTCTCCCCGATTGAGATGCCCCCCTCCTACTCCCCCCGATTGAGATGCCCCCTCCCCCTCCCACTGTCTGAGTCAACCACCCTCCCCCTCCCCTCGAATGAGTCGCTCCCCGCACCCTCCCCCAGACTGAGTCGCCCCCACTCCTCCTCCCCCTGACTGAGTTGCAGACCCTCCCCCACCGCCCGAATGAGTCGCCCCCCCCATCCACCTCCCCCCGACTGAGTCGCGCCACCCCTCCCACTGCCCTGACTAAGTCGCCCCCTTCTCCTCTCCGTCTGAGTCGCCCACCCTCCCCCTGACTGAGTCACCCCATCCCCCTCCCCCCGACTGAGTCGCACCCCCCTCCCCCTGATTGAGTCCTGTCCCCCCGACTGAGTCGCCCCCCCTCGCCCTCTCCCCAACAGAGCCACCCACCCACCCCCTCCACCCATCTGAGTCGCTACTCCCTCCCCCTCCCCCCAACTGAGCCACCCCCTCCCCCTAACTGAGTCGCCACCCCCTCCCCTACCCCGCCTCCCGCTCCCCCAACTGAGTCGACCCCCAACCCCCTGAATGAGTCGTCCACCCTCCCCCTCTGCCCGACTGAGTCGCCCCGCCCCCTGCCCCTCCCCCGACTGATTAGCCTCCCCTCCCCCGCCCCCCGACTGAGTCACCCCCTCACCCTCCCCCCGACTGTGTCGCAACCCATTCCCCGACTGAGTCGCCCCCCTCCACCTCCCCTCGAATGAGTTGCACCCCACGCACCCTCCCCCCGACTGAGTCGTCACCCGTCCCCTGAATGATTCGCCCCCCCTACTCCCCCAGATTGTGACGCCCCCCCACCCGACTGAGTTGCTGCCCCACCCCCTACCCCCAACTGAGACGCCCCCCCTCCACTTCCCACTGACTGAGTCCAACCCCTCCACCTCCCCCCGACTAAGTCGCCGCCCCTCCCCCTCCCCCTGACTTAGTCGCCACACTCCCCCTCCCTCACCCCGACTGAGTTGCCCTCCCATCCCCCTCCTCCCGACTGAGTCGCTCGCCCCACCCGTCCCCCCAAATCAGTCGCCCCCCTCCCCCCAACTGAGTCGCACCCCCCAAATCCCTCCAACGGAGTCGCCGCACCCTCCACCTCCCCCCGGCCGAGTCGCCCCGCCATTGTCTGAGTTAGTCGCCCCCCTCAAACCCTCCCCCCGACTGACTCGCCCCCCTCCCCCTCCCCCGACTGGTACGCCACCCTCCACCTCCCTTCGACTGAGTCGCGCCCCCTCCCACTCCCCCGACTTAGTCGCCCCCTTCCCCCTCCCACCGTCTGAGTCACCCACCCTCCCACTCCCCTCAAATGAGTCGCCCCCCTCACCCTCCACCAGACTGAGTCGCCCCCACTCCCACTCGCCCCGACTGTGTCGCTTCCCCCTCCCCCCGACTGATTAGCCCCCCGTACCCCTGCCCCCGACTGAATCGTCACCCCTCCTACACCCCCGATTGAGTTAGCCTACCCTTCTCCCCCCAATTGAGATGCCCCCTCCTACACCCCCTGATTGAGATGCCCACCCTCAACCACCCCTCAACTGTGTTGCCCCTCTCTCCCTTCCCCCCAATTGAGATGACCACCCCTCCCACCGACTGAGTCGCCCCATCTCCTCCCAGCAACTGAGTCGCGCCACCCCTCCCACACCCCCCAACTGAGTCATCCCCCTCCCCCTCCACCTGTCTGAGTCGCCCACCCTCCCCCTCCCCCCAATGGAGTCACCCCCCCACCCTTACCCCCGACTGTTTCGCCCCACCATCTGCTGACTGATTCGACCCCCCTCCACCTCCCCTCGAATGAGTCGCCCCCCTCCACCTCCCCCAGACTGAGTCGCCCCCACTCCCACTCCCCCTGACTGAGTCGCTTCCCCCTTCCCCCGACTGATTAGCCCCCTGTCCCCCTGCCCCCGTCTGAGTCATCACCCTCCTACACCCTGGATTGAGTTAGCCCCCCTCACCCTGATTGAGTCCCCCACCCGACTGAGTCGACCACGCCTCGCCCTCCCCCCGACCTAGCCGCCCCACCTCTCCCTCGCCCCGTCTGAATCGCCACTCCCTCCCCCTCCCCCCGAATGAGCCGCCCCCTCACCCATCCCCCAACTGAGTCCCCATCCCCTCCCCTACCCCCGACTGAGTCGCCCCACCTCCCGTTCCGCCCGACTGAGTCACCCCCCCTCCCCCTCGCCCCGACTGAGTAGCCAGCCTCCCCCTCCCCCCGACTGAGTTGCCACCCCTTCCCCTAACCCCGACTGAGCCCGCCCCACTCCTAACCCCCCGATTGAGTCAGCCCCCCTCAACCACCCCCCAACTGTGTCGCCCCCCCGACCCCCGACCCCCGATTGAGACGACCACCCCTCCCACCGACTGAGTCGCCCCAACTCCTCCTCCCCCCAACTGAGTCACGCCACCCCTCCCACTCCCCCCAACTGAGTCGGCCCACTCCCCCTCCCCCCGTCTGAGTCGCCCAGCCTCCCCCTCCCCCCAATGGAGTCACCCCCCTACACTTACCCCCGACTGTTTCGCCCCCCCCATTCGCCGACTGAGTTGCCCCCTCCACCTCCCCTCAACTGAGTCGCCCCCCTCCCCCTCCCCACACTGAGTCGCCCCCACTCCCACTCCCCCGACTGAGTTGCCTCCCCCTCCCCCCGACTGAGTAGCCCCCCGTCCCCCTGTCCCCGACTGAGTCGTCCCCCCTCCTAAACCCCCGATTGAGTTAGACCCCCTCACCCTTCCCCCGACTGAGTCGCCTCCCCCTCGCACTCCCCCTGACTGAGTCGCCCCCCCAAACCAACTGAGACGTCCCCCCTACTCCACCCGATTGAGACGCCCCCACTCCCCCCGACTGAGTCACCGCCCCTCCCCCTTCCCCTTGATGGATTCGCCCCACCCCTGCCACTCCCCCCGACTGAGTCGTCCCCCTCCCCCTCCCCCCGACTGGGCCGCCCCCCTTTTCCCCTCCCCCCCGACTGAGTCGCCACCCACTCCACCTCCCCCCGACTGAGCTGCCCCCCACCCCCTCCCCCCGACTGAGTCGCCATCCCCTCCCCCCCCTGACTGAGTTGCCACCCCTTCCCCTACCCCCGACTGAGTTGCCCCCCACTCCTACCCCCCCGATTGAGTCAGCCCCCCCTCACCCTCCCCCCAACTGAGTCGCCATCCCTCCCCCACCCCCCGACTGAGTCGCCTCCCTCCCCCTCCCCCATCAGAGTCGCCCCCCCAACCCTCACCCCATCTTTGTTGCCCCCCTCAAACCCTCCCCCCGACTGAGTCACCCCCCGCTAATCCCCCGACTGAGTTGCCTGCCACTCCCCCTCCCCGCGACTGAGTCGCCCCACCCACCCCCAACTCGACTGAGTCGCAACCCCTCCCCCTCCCTCCTACTGAGTCACCCAACCCTGCCCCACCGAATGAGTCGGACCCCCTCCTACACCCCCGATTGAGTCAGCGCCCCTCCCGCTCCCCCCAACTGAATCGCCGCCCTCCCCCTCCCCCGATTGAGATGCCCACCCTGTCCCCCCGACTGAGTCGCCCCCTCTTCCTCACACCAACTGAGTGGCCCCCCTCCCCCTCCCCCTGACTGAGTCGCCCCCTCCACCTCCCTCCCACTGATCGACCCCCATCCCCCTCCCCCCCGACTGAGCTGCCCTCCTTTCCCCTCCCCCCGACAGAGTCGCCACCCACTCCACCTCCCCCCGACTGAGCTGTAACCCCACCCGCACACCCGACTGAGTCGCCATCCCCTCCCCCTCCCCCGATTGAGTCGCCCCCCCTTCCCCTACCGCTGACTGAGTCTCCCCCCGACCCCCTCCCCCGATTGAGATGACCTCCCTCCCACCGGCTGAGTCACCCCAATTCCTCCTCCCCAAAACTGAGTCGTGCCAACCCTCCCACTCCCCCCGTCTGAGTCACCCACCATCCCCCTCCCCCCACTGGAGTCGCCCCCCCCATACCCCTACCCCTGACTGTTTCGCCCCCCCATCCGCCGACTGAGTCGCCCCCCCTCCACCTCCCCTCGAATGAGTCGCGCCACCTCCCCCTCCCCCAGAATGAGTCGCCCCCAATCCCACTCCCCCGACTGAGTCGCCACTCTCTCCTACACCACCGATTGAGTTAGCCCCCTGTTCTCCCCCTGATTGAGATGCCCCCCTACTCCCCCCGATTGAGACGCCCCCCTCCCCCCGACTGAGTCGCCGCCCCTCCCCCTTCCCCCTGACTGATTCGCCCCATCCCGCCCCTCCCCCCGACTGAGTCGCCCCCCCTCCCCCGACTGATTCAACCACCCCTCCCCCCAACTGATTCACCCCCCTCCCCCTGACTGAGTTGCCCCACAACCCCCTGAATGATTCGAAACCCTCCGTCCGACTGAGTCGCCCCCTCCCCCTCCCCCCGACTGAGTCACCCACCGCCCCCCGACTGAGTCGCCCCGCTTCCCGCTCCCCCAACTTAGTCGCCCCCCCAACCCCCTGAATGAGTCGTCCACCGCCCCTCCCCCCGACTGATTAGCCCCCCCTCCCACTACACCCGACTGAGTAACCGCCCTCCCCCTCCCCCTGACTGAGTCGCACACCCTCTCCCTCCCCCTCCCCCTCCCCCCGCCTGAGTCGCCCCGCCTCCCGCTCCCCCCGACTGTGTCGCAACCCATCCCCCGACTGAGTCGCCCCCCTCTACCTCCCCTCAACTGAGTCGCACCCCATGCACCCTCACCCCGACTGAGTCGCCACCCCTCCCCCGAATGAGTCGCCCCCTACTCCCCCCCGATTGAGACGCCCCCCTCCCCCCGACTGTGTCGCCGCCCCACCCCCTTCCCCCTGACTGATTCGCCCCACCCCTGCCCCACCCACCGACTGAGTCACCCCCCCTCCCCCGACTGATTCGACCCGCCCTCCCCCAACTGATTCGCCCCCCTCCCCCCAAATGAGTCGCCCCCCCAATCCCCTGAATGAGTCGACCCCCTCCATCCGACTGAGTCGCCCCCATCCCTCCCCCCGACTGAGTCACCCGCCGCCCCCGACTGAGTCGCAATCCCTCCCCCTGATTGAGGCCCCCCCGCGACTGAGTCGACGACACCTCGCCCTCCCCCCGACAGAGCCTCCCGCCCTCTCCCTTGCCCTGTCTGAATCGCCACTCCCTCCCCCTCCTCCCGACTGAGTCGCAATCCCCTCCCCTACCCCCAACTCAGTCGCCCCGCCTCCCGTTCCCCCGACTGAGTCACACCCCCTCCCCTACTCCCCAACTGAGTCGCTCCCCCTCCCCCTCCCCCTGACCGAGTCGCCCCCCTCCCCTTCCCCCAACTCAGTCGCTGCCACTCCCCCTACCCCCGACTGAGTCGCCCCCCCTCCCCTTCCCCCAGACTGAGTCACCCCCTCCACCTCCCCCCGACTGAGCCACCCCCCCAACCCCCTCCTCCCGACTTAGTCGCCACCCCCTCCCCCTCACCCCGACTGAGCCGCCCTCCAACCCCCTCCCCCCGACTTAGTCGCCATCCCCTCCCCCTCACCCCGACTGAGTCGACCCCCTTCCCCTCCCCCCAACTGAGTCGCGCGACCCCTCCCACTCCCCCCGACTGAGTCGTCACCCCCATCGCCCGACTGAGTCGCCCGCCCCTCCCACTCCCCCCGACTGAGTCGCCCCACCCTCCCCCGACTGTCGCGCCCTCTCCTACTCCCCCCGATTGAGATGCCCCCCTCCACCCGACTGAGTCACCCCCATCTACCTCCCCCCGACTGAGTCGCCCCCACCTCTTCCTCCCCCGACTGAGTCGCCCCCACCTCTTCCTCCCCCGACTGAGTCGCACCCCCTCTCCCTGACTGAGTCGCCCCCCGTCCCCCTCTCCTCGACTGACTCGCACACCCATCCCCCGATAGAGTCGCCCCCCTCCCCCTCACCCCGACTGAGTCGCACCCCCCTCCCTCTGACTGAGTCGCCCCCCCCTCCTCCGACTGAGTCGCCACACCCTCCACCTCCCCCCGGCCGAGTCACCCCCACATCGTCTGACTTAGTCGCCCCTCTCAATCCCTCCCCCCGACTGAGTCACCCCCCTCCCCATCCTCCCGACTGAATCGCCCGCCATTCCCCCTCCCCTCGACTGAGTCGCCCCCTCCCGCAACTCCCGACTGAGTCGACGCCCCCTCCCCCAACACCCGACTGAGTCGCCCCACACTCCCCCTCCCCCTGACTGAGTCGCCCCCCCACTCCGCCACCCCCCGACTGAGTCGCCCAACCCTCCCCCACCAATTGAGTTGGCCCCCCTTCTACACCCCCGCGATTGAGTCAGCCTCCCTCTCCCTCCCCCCAACTGTGTCGGCGGCCCCTCCTACTCCCCCCGATTGAGATGCCCCTCCATCCCCCCGACTGAGTCACCCCCCTCCTCCCCCCAACAGAGTCGCCCTCCTCACCCTCCCCCCAACTGAGTCGTCCCCCTCCACCTCCCCCCGACTGAGTCTCGCCCCCCCGTCCCCCTCCCCCTGACTGAGTAGCCCCCCGCCCCCCGTCTGAGTTGCACCCTCCCCCTCCCCCGACTGAGTCGCCCAACCCTCCCCCTCCCCATGACTGATTCGCCCCCCGCCCCTCCCCACGACTGAGTCGCACCCCCCTCCCCCACCCCCCCAACTTAGCCGCCCCCTTCCCCCTCCCTCCGACTGAGTCGCCACCCCCTCCCCCTCACCCCGACTGAGTCGACCCCCTTCCCATCCCCCCGACTGAGTCGCCCCCCTCCCCTGCCTCAGACTGAGTCACCCCCCACTCCCACCCCACCCGATTGAGTAAGCCCTCCCTCCACCTCCCCCCGACTGAGTCGCCCACACTCCTGATTGAGACGACCACCCTTCCCCCCGACTGAGTTGCACCCACTCCTCCTCCCCCCAACTGAGTCACGCCACCCCTCCCACTCCCACCGACTGAGTCGCCCCCTCTCCCTCCCCCCAACTGAGTCATGCCACCCCTCCCCCTCCCCCAGACTGAGTCACCCCCCCCGCCCCCTCCCCCGTCTGATTCGCCCCGCCCCTCCCCCCTACTGAGTAGCCCCCCGTTTCCCTGCCCCGACTGACTCGTCCCCCCCTACACCCCCGATTGAGTTAGCCCCCCCCACCCTCCCCCCGACTGAGCTTCCCCCCCCCACGCACTCCCCCTGACTGAGTAGCCACCCCCAACCCGATTGAGTCGCCCCCCCCACTCCCCCAATTGAGACGACCCCCTCCTCCTCCACCCGACTGAGTCGCCCCCCTTCCCCCTCCCCCTGACTGAGTTGCCCCCCCACTCCCCCTACTCCCGACTGTGTCGCCCATCCCTCCCCCACCGACTGAGTCGGCCCCCCTCCAACCCCCCGATAGAGTCAGCCCCCCTCCCCCCGACTGATTCGCTGCACCCTCCTACTCCCCCCGATTGAGATGCCCCCCTATCCCCCGACTGAGTAGCCCCTCCCATCCTCCTCCCCCCAACTGAGTTGCACCACACCCCCTCCCCCGACTGAGTCGCCACACCATCCCCCTCCCCACGACTGAGCCACACCCCCAAACCCTCCCCCCGACTGAGTTGCAACCCCCTCCCCTCCCCCGACTGAGTTGCCCCCACTCCCCGTCCACCCGACTGATTCGGCCCCCCTCCCCCCTACTGAGTAGCCCCCCGTTTCCCTGCCCCGACTGACTCGTCCCCCCCTACACCCCCGATTGAGTTAGCCCCCCCCACCCTCCCCCCGACTGAGCTTCCCCCCCCCACGCTCTCCCCCTGACTGAGTAGCCACCCCCAACCCGATTGAGTCGCCCCCCCCACTCCCCCAATTGAGACGACCCCCTCCTCCTCCACCCGACTGAGTCGCCCCCCTTCCCCCTCCCCCTGACTGAGTTGCCCCCCCACTCCCCCTACTGCCGACTGTGTCGCCCAACCCTCCCCCACCGACTGAGTCGGCCCCCCTCCAACCCCCCGATAGAGTCAGCCCCCCTCCCCCCGACTGATTCGCTGCACCCTCCTACTCCCCCCGATTGAGATGCCCCCCTATCCCCCGACTGAGTCGCCACACCATCCCCCTCCCCACGACTGAGCCACACCCCCAAACCCTCCCCCCGACTGAGTTGCAACCCCCTCCCCTCCCCCGACTGAGTTGCCCCCACTCCCCGTCCACCCGACTGATTCGGCCCCCCTCCCCCTACCCCCTACTGAGTCGCCCCCTACTTCTAACCCCCCCAATTGAGTCAGCCCCCCCCTCCCCGACTGAGTCGCCCCCCCATCCCCCTCCCCACGACTGAGTCAGCCCCCCCTCGCCCTAGCCCCAACTGTGTCGCCCCCCCATCCCCGACTTAGTCGCCCCCCTCCCCGTCTCCCATATTGAGTCACCTTCCCGTCCCCCTCTCCCCGACTGAGTCGCACAACCATTCCCCACACCCCGATTGAGCCGCCCACACTGCCCCTCCCCCCGATTGAGTCACGCCCCTCTCCCCTCCCCCTGACTAAGTCAACCCCCTCCCCCTACCCCCGACTGAGTCGCCCCCCAACTCCATCCTCCCCCAATTGAGTCAGCCGCCCCTCGCCTCCCACAGAATGAGTCGCCCCCCCATCTTACTCCCCTATATTGAGACACCCCCCTCCCCCCGACTGATTTGCCCCCCACTCCTCCTCCCCCCGACTGAGTCGCACACCCTCCCTCACCCACCGACTGAGTCGCCACCCCCTCCCACTACCCCTGACTGAGACACCACCCCCTCTCACTCCCCACGACTGAGTCGACCCCCTTTCACTCACCCCTGCTGAGTTGTCACCCCCTCCCCCTTGCCCTGACTGAGTCGCAGCCCCTCCCATTGACTGAGTCGCCCCCCCTTCCCACTCCCCCGATTGAGACGCCCGCCCTCCCCCCGACTGAGTCGCACACGTGCCCCCAACCCCCTACTTAGTCGCACCCCCTCCCCAACCCCCAACTGAGTCGCCTCCACCCTCCCCTTGCCCCTGACTGAGTCGCCCCCTCCCTTAACCCCCGACTGAGTCGCCCGCCCGCCCCCTCCCCCTGACTGAGTAGCCCACCCCACCCTTCGCCCCGACTGAGTCACCCCCCCGCTCCCCTTCCCCTCAACTGTGTCGCCCCCCCTCCCCCTTCCCCGACTGAGTCGCCCCCCCCTTCCCACTCCCCCCGACTGAGTAGCCCCCTCGTCACCCTCCCCCCGAATGAGTCGCCCCCCACTCCTACACCCCCGATTGAGTCAGCCCTCCCCCAGACTGAGTCGCCACCCCCTCCTACTCCCCCCGACTGAGTCGCCCCCCTCCCCCTCCTCCCGACTGAGTTGCCCCGCCTCCACCTCCCCCCTACTGAGTCGCAACCCCTCCCCCTGACTGAGTCACGCCCCCTCCCCCCGACTGTGTCAACCCCCCTCCCCCTCCCCCCGTCTGTGTCGACCCCCCTCCCCGCCCCCGACTGAGTCACCCCCCCGACTGAGTCGCCCCCTCCCCCCGACTGAGTCGCGCCCCCTCCCCCGACTGAGTTAACACCCCTCCCCACCCCCCGTCTGAGTCGACCCCCCCTCCCCTCCCCACGACTGAGTCGCCCCCCATCCCCCGACTGAGTCGCCTCCCATCCCCCGACTGAGTCTCCCTCCTCCCCCAACCCCGACTGATTCGCCCCACCCTCCGCCCGACTGATTTGTCCACCCTCTGCCCCCAACTGAGTCGCCACCCCTCCCCCTCCCCCGAATGAGTCACCACCCCCAACACCCTGAATGAGTCGCCCCCCCTCCCCCTCCCTCCGTCGGGGTCGCCCCCTTTCACCCTCGGCCCGACTGTGTCGCATCCAATCTCCCCCACCCCGACAGAGTAACCTCCCCCTCCCCCTCCTCCCGGCTGAGTCACCTCCCCATCGCCCGATTTAGTCGCCCCCCCAACCCCTCCCCCTGACTGTGTCGCCCCCCACTCTCCCTCTCCCCGACTGAGTCGCCCCCCAATCCCCAAACCCCTGACTTAGTCGCACACCCTCCCCAACCGCCAACTGAGTCGCCTCACCCCCCCCCTCCCCCTGACTGAGTCGCCCCCTCCCCTACTCCCCGACTAAGTCGCCCCCCCCTCCCCCAACCCCTGACTGAGTCGACCCCACTCCCCCTACCCCTGACTAAGTAGACGCCCCAACCTTCGCCCCGACTGAGTCACCACCCTCGCTCCCACTCCCCCCAACTGCGTCGCAACCCCCCTCCCCTAACCCCCCGACTGAGTCGGTCCCACTCCCCCTACCCCCGACTGATTGCCACCTCTCCACCCGACTGAGACGCCCGCCCCTCCTACACCCCCCAATTGAGTCGCCCCACCTCCCCCTCCCGCAGTCCGAGTCGACCCCCTCCCCCAACTGAGTCGCCCCCTCCCCCCGACTGAGTCGCCCCCTCACCCCGAATGAGTTGCCCCCCTCCCCCCCCGACTGAATCACCCCCCTCCCCCCGACTGTGTCGACACCGACTGAATCGCCCCCTCCCCCGAATGAGTCGACCCCCTCCCCCTGACTGACACGGCCCCCACCCCCGGACTGACTCGCCGCCAGTCCCCGCGACTGAGTTGCTCCCGGACTGAGTCCCCCCCCTCCCTCCGATTGAGTCGCCCCCCCCCCACCACCCGATTGGGTCGCCCCCCTCCCTCCGATTGAGTCGCCCCCCCCACCACCCGATTGCGTCGCCCCCCGACTGAATCGCCCCCAACAGAGTCGCCAACCTCCCCCAACCTCCGACAGAGTCACCCCCCCCTTCCCACTCCCCCCAATTGAGACGCCCGCCCTCCCCCAACTGAGTTGCACCCACTCCCCCAACCCCCGACTTAGTCGCACCACCTCCCCAAAACCCAAATGAGTCACCTCCGCCCTCCCCTCCACCTGACTGATTCGCCCCCCTCCCCTTACCCCCGACTAAGTTGCCCACACTCCCTCAACCCCCGAATGAGTTGCCACCCCCTCCCCCTGACTGCGTAGCACCCCCTCCCACCGACTGAGTCACCCCCCTTCTCACTCCCCCGACTGAGTAGCCCCCTTGTCACCCTTCCCCCGAATGAGTGGCACCCCACTCCTACACCCCGATTGAGTCAGCCCTCCCCCAGACTGAGTTGCCACCCCCTCCTATTCCCCCTGATTGAGACGCCCCCCTCCACCTCCCCGACTGTGTTGCCCCCCTTCCCCCGACTGAGTCGCCCCCCTCCCCCTCCTCCCGAAAGAGTCACCCCGCCTCCCCCTCCCCCCAACTGAGTTGCGCCCCCTCCCCCCGACTGAGTCAACCCCCCTCCCCCTCCCTCCGTTTGAGTCGACACCCCTCCCCTCCCCACGACTGAGTCACCACCCCTCCCCCAACTGAGTCAGCCCCCTCCCCCTACCCCCGAATGAGTCGCCCCTCCTCCCCCACCCCCCGACTGATTCGCCCCGCCCTCCCCCCAACTGATTTGTCCACCCACTGCCCCTGACTAAGTCGCCACCCCTCCCCCTCCCCCTGACTGAGTCGCCACACCCAACACCCTGAATGAGTCGCCCTCTTCCCCCACCCTCCGATGGGGTCGCACCCTCTCACCCTCGCCCCGACTGAGTCGCCCCCCCAATCCCCCAACCCCCGAATTAGTCGCACCCCCTCCCCAACCGCCAACTGAGTCGCCTCCCCCTGAGTCGCCCCCCTCCCCTAAACCCCAATTAAGTTGCCACCCCTCCCCAAACCCCTGACTGAGTCGACCCCACTCCCCCTCCCCCTGACTGAGTAGCCCCCCCACCCTTCGCCCCGACTGAGTCACCACCCTCGCTCCCACTCCCCCCAACTGCGTCGCCCCCCCCCTCCCCCTACCCCCCGACTGAGTCGGCCCCACTCCCCCTACCCCCGACTGATTGCCACCTCTCCACCCGACTGAGTCGCCCGGCCCTTCTACACCCCCCAATTGAGTTGCCCCACCTCCCCCTCCTGCAGTCCGAGTTGCCCCTTCCCCCGACTGAGTCGCCCCCTCCCCCCGACTGAGTCACCCCCTCCCCCTGACTGAGTTGCCCCCCTCCCCCCCGACTGAATCACCCCCCTCCCCCCGACTTTGTCGAGACCGACTGAATCGCCCCCTCCCCCCGACTGACTCGGCCCCCTCCCCCGGACTGACTCGCTCCCACTCCCCGCGACTGAGTTGCTCCCGGACTGAGTCCCCCCACTCCCCCCGACTGAGTCGCCCCCCACCACCCGACTGAGTCGCCTCCCTCCCTCTGATTGAGTCGCCCCCCCCACCACCCGACTGCATCGCCACCCCGACTGAATCGCCCCCAACAGAGTCGCCAACCTCCCCCACCCTCCGACTGAGTTGCCCCCCTTCCCACTCCCCCCAATTGAGACGCCCGCCCTCCCCCCGAGTGAGTCGCACCCTCTCCCCCAACCCCCAACTTAGTTGCACAACCTCCCCCAACCTCCAACTGAGTCACCTCACCCCTCCCCTCCACCTGACTGATTCGTCCCCCTCCCCTTACCCCCGACTAAGTCGCCCACCCTCCCTCAACCCCCGAATGAGTTGCCACCCCCTCCCCCTGACTGAGTAGCCCCCCCCAACTTTCGCCCCGACAGTCACCCCCCTGCTCCCCTTCCCCTCAACTGTGTTGCACCCCTCCCCCTCCCCCCGACTGATTCGCCCCCACCTCCCCCTCGCCCCAACTGAGTCGCCCCCCTCCCACCGACTGAGTCAACCCCCTCCCCCGCCCCCGTCAGAGTGGAACCCCTCCCCTCCCCCGACTGAGACGCCCCCTCCCCCCGAGTAAGTCACCCCCCCCACCCTGACTGAGTCGCCCCCCTCCCCCTCCCTCTGATGTGCTCGCCCCCTCTCACCTTCGCCCCGACTGAGTCGCACCCCCTCCCCCTCCCCCCGGCTGTGTCGCCTCCCCATCGCCCGACTTAGTCGCCCCCACTCAACCCCTCCCCCCGACTGAGTCGCACCCCACTCCCCCTCCCCCGACTGTTTCGCCCCCACTCCCCTAACCGCCGACTTAGTCACACCCCCTCCCCAACCCCCAACTGCGTCACCTCCCCCATCCCCCTCCCCCTGACTGTGTCGCCCCCCCTCCCCTAACCCCCAAATATTTCGCCCCCCCTCCCTCAACCCCAGACTGAGTCGACACCCGCCCCCTCCCCCGACTGAGTAGCCCCTCCACCCTTCGCCCCGACTGAGTCACCCCTGCTCCCCTTCCCCTCAACAGAGTCACCCCCACCTCCCCCTCGCCCCAACTGAGCCGCCCCCCCTCCCACCGACTTAGTCACCCCCCTTCCCACTCCCCCGACTGAGTAGCCCCCTTGTCACCCTTCCCCCGAATGAGTGGCCCCCCACTCCTACCCCCCGATTGAGTCAGCTCTCCCCCAGACTGAGTTGCCACCCCCTCCTATTCCCCCTGATTGAGACGCCCCCCTCCACCTCCCCCCGACTGAGTCGCAACCCCTCCCCCACCAACTGAGTTGGCCCCCCTTCTACACCCCCCGCGATTGAGTCAGACTCCCTCTCCCACCCCCCAACTGTGTCGGCGGCCCCTCCTACTCCCCCCGATTGAGATGCCCCTCCATCCCCCCGACTGAGTCACCCCCCTCCTCCCCCCAACAGAGTCGCCCTCCTCACCCTCCACCCAACTGATTCGTCCCCCTCCACTTCCCCCCAACTGAGTCTCGCCCCCCCGTCCCCCTCCCCCTGACTGAGTAGCCCCCCGCCCCCCGTCTGAGTTGCCCCTCCTCCCCTCCCCCCGACTGAGTCGCCCCTCCTCCCCCGACTGAGTTGCACCCTCCCCCTCCCCCGACTGAGTCGCCCAACCCTCCCCCTCCCCATGACTGATTCGCCCCCCGCCCCTCCCCATGACTGAGTCGCACCCCCCTCCCCCACCCCCCCAACTTAGCCGCCCCCTTCCCCCTCCCTCCGACTGAGTCGCCACCCCCCTCCCCCTCCCTCCGACTGAGTCACCCCCCACTCCCACCCCACCCGATTGAGTAAGCCCTCCCTCCACCTCCCCCCGACTGAGTCGCCCACACTCCTGATTGAGACGACCACCCTTCCCCCCGACTGAGTTGCACCCACTCCTCCTCCCCCCAACTGAGTCACGCCACCCCTCCCACTCCCACCGACTGAGTCGCCCCCTCTCCCTCCCCCCAACTGAGTCATGCCACCCCTCCCCCTCCCCCAGACTGAGTCACCCCCCCGCCCCCTCCCCCCGTCTGATTCGCCCCGCCCCTCCCCCCTACTGAGTAGCCCCCCGTTTCCCTGCCCCGACTGACTCGTCCCCCCCTACACCCCCGATTGAGTTAGCCCCCCCCACCCTCCCCCCGACTGAGCTTCCCCCCCCACGCACTCCCCCTGACTGAGTAGCCACCCCCAACCCGATTGAGTCGCCCCCCCCACTCCCCCAATTGAGACGACCCCCTCCTCCTCCACCCGACTGAGTCGCCCCCCTTCCCCCTCCCCCTGACTGAGTTGCCCCCCCACTCCCCCTACTCCCGACTGTGTCGCCCAACCCTCCCCCACCGACTGAGTCGGCCCCCCTCCAACCCCCCGATAGAGTCAGCCCCCCTCCCCCCGACTGATTCGCTGCACCCTCCTACTCCCCCCGATTGAGATGCCCCCCTATCCCCCGACTGAGTAGCCCCTCCCATCCTCCTCCCCCCAACTGAGTTGCACCACTCCCCCTCCCCCGACTGAGTCGCCACACCATCCCCCTCCCCACGACTGAGCCGCACCCCCAAACCCTCCCCCCGACTGAGTTGCCCCCACTCCCCGTCCACCCGACTGATTCGGCCCCCCTCCCCCTACCCCCTACTGAGTCGCCCCCTACTTCTAACCCCCCCAATTGAGTCAGCCCCCCCCTCCCCGACTGAGTCGCCCCCCCATCCCCCTCCCCACGACTGAGTCAGCCCCCCCTCGCCCTAGCCCCAACTGTGTCGCCCCCCCATCCCCGACTTAGTCGCCCCCCTCCCCGTCTCCCATATTGAGTCACCTTCCCGTCCCCCTCTCCCCGACTGAGTCGCACAACCATTCCCCTCACCCCGATTGAGCCGCCCACACTGCCCCTCCCCCCGATTGAGTCACGCCCCTCTCCCCTCCCCCTGACTAAGTCAACCCCCTCCCCCTACCCCCGACTGAGTCGCCCCCCAACTCCATCCTCCCCCAATTGAGTCAGCCGCCCCTCGCCTCCCACAGAATGAGTCGCCCCCCCATCTTACTCCCCTATATTGAGACGCCCCCCTCCCCCCGACTGATTTGCCCCCCACTCCTCCTCCCCCCGACTGAGTCGCACACCCTCCCTCACCCACCGACTGAGTCGCCACCCCCCTCCCACTACCCCTGACTGAGACACCACCCCCTCTCACTCCCCACGACTGAGTCGACCCCCTTTCACTCACCCCTGCTGAGTTGTCACCCCCCTCCCCCTTGCCCTGACTGAGTCGCAGCCCCTCCCATTGACTGAGTCGCCCCCCCTTCCCACTCCCCCGATTGAGACGCCCGCCCTCCCCCCGACTGAGTCGCACACGTGCCCCCAACCCCCTACTTAGTCGCACCCCCTCCCCAACCCCCAACTGAGTCGCCTCCACCCTCCCCTTGCCCCTGACTGAGTCGCCCCCTCCCTTAACCCCCGACTGAGTCGCCCGCCCGCCCCCTCCCCCTGACTGAGTAGCCCACCCCACCCTTCGCCCCGACTGAGTCACCCCCCCGCTCCCCTTCCCCTCAACTGTGTCACCCCCCCTCCCCCTTCCCCGACTGAGTCGCCCCCCCTTCCCACTCCCCCCGACTGAGTAGCCCCCTCGTCACCCTCCCCCCGAATGAGTCGCCCCCCACTCCTACCCCCCCGATTGAGTCAGCCCTCCCCCAGACTGAGTCGCCACCCCCTCCTACTCCCCCCGACTGAGTCGCCCCCCTCCCCCTCCTCCCGACTGAGTTGCCCCGCCTCCACCTCCCCCCTACTGAGTCGCAACCCCCTCCCCCTGACTGAGTCACGCCCCCTCCCCCCGACTGTGTCAACCCCCCTCCCCCTCCCCCCGTCTGTGTCGACCCCCCTCCCCGCCCCCCGACTGAGTCAACCCCCGACTGAGTCGCCCCCTCCCCCCGACTGAGTCGCGCCCCCTCCCCCGACTGAGTTAACACCCCTCCCCACCCCCCGTCTGAGTCGACCCCCCCTCCCCTCCCCACGACTGAGTCGCCCCCCATCCCCCGACTGAGTCGCCTCCCATCCCTCGACTGAGTCTCCCTCCTCCCCCAACCCCGACTGATTCGCCCCACCCTCCGCCCGACTGATTTGTCCACCCTCTGCCCCCAACTGAGTCGCCACCCCTCCCCCTCCCCCGAATGAGTCACCACCCCCAACACCCTGAATGAGTCGCCCCCCCCTCCCCCTCCCTCCGTCGGGGTCGCCCCCTTTCACCCTCGGCCCGACTGTGTCGCATCCAATCTCCCCCACCCCGACAGAGTAACCTCCCCCTCCCCCTCCTCCCGGCTGAGTCACCTCCCCATCGCCCGATTTAGTCGCCCCCCCAACCCCTCCCCCTGACTGAGTCGCCCCCCACTCCCCCTCTCCCCGACTGAGTCGCCCCCCAATCCCCAAACCCCTGACTTAGTCGCACACCCTCCCCAACCGCCAACTGAGTCGCCTCACCCCTCCCCCTCCCCCTGACTGAGTCGCCCCCTCCCCTACTCCCCGACTAAGTCGCCCCCCCTCCCCCAACCCCTGACTGAGTCGACCCCACTCCCCCTCCCCCTGACTAAGTAGACGCCCCAACCTTCGCCCCGACTGAGTCACCACCCTCGCTCCCACTCCCCCCAACTGCGTCGCAACCCCCCTCCCCTAACCCCCCGACTGAGTCGGTCCCACTCCCCCTACCCCCGACTGATTGCCACCTCTCCACCCGACTGAGACGCCCGCCCCTCCTACACCCCCCAATTGAGTCGCCCCACCTCCCCCTCCCGCAGTCCGAGTCGACCCCCTCCCCCAACTGAGTCGCCCCCTCCCCCCGACTGAGTCGCCCCCTCACCCCAAATGAGTTGCCCCCCTCCCCCCCCGACTGAATCACCCCCCTCCCCCCGACTGTGTCGACACCGACTGAATCGCCCCCTCCCCCGAATGAGTCGACCCCCTCCCCCTGACTGACACGGCCCCCACCCCCAGACTGACTCGCCCCCACTCCCCGCGACTGAGTTGCTCCCGGACTGAGTCCCCCCCCTCCCTCCGATTGAGTCGCCCCCCCCCACCACCCGATTGCGTCGCCCCCCGACTGAATCGCCCCCAACAGAGTCGCCAACCTCCCCCAACCTCCGACTGAGTCGCCCCCCCCTCTTCCCACTCCCCCCAATTGAGACGCCCGCCCTCCCCCAACTGAGTTGCACGCACTCCCCCAACCCCCGACTTAGTCGCACCACCTCCCCAACCCCCAAATGAGTCACCTCCGCCCTCCCCTCCACCTGACTGATTCGCCCCCCTCCCCTTACCCCCGACTAAGTTGCCCACCCTCCCTCAACCCCCGAATGAGTTGCCACCCCCTCCCCCTGACTGCGTAGCGCCCCCTCCCACCGACTGAGTCACCCCCCTTCCCACTCCCCCGACTGTTTAGCCCCCTTGTCACCCTTCCCCCGAATGAGTGGCACCCCACTCCTACACCCCGATTGAGTCAGCCCTCCCCCAGACTGAGTTGCCACCCCCTCCTATTCCCCCTGATTGAGACGCCCCCCTCCACCTCCCCGACTGTGTTGCCCCCTTCCCCCGACTGAGTCGCCCCCCTCCCCCTCCTCCCGAAAGAGTCACCCCGCCTCCCCCTCCCCCCAACTGAGTTGCGCCCCCTCCCCCCGACTGAGTCAACCCCCCTCCCCCTCCCTCCGTTTGAGTCGACACCCCTCCCCTCCCCACGACTGAGTCACCACCCCTCCCCCAACTGAGTCAGCCCCCTCCCCCTACCCCCGAATGAGTCGCCCCTCCTCCCCCACCCCCCGACTGATTCGCCCCGCCCTCCCCCCAACTGATTTGTCCACCCACTGCCCCTGACTAAGTCGCCACCCCTCCCCCTCCCCCTGACTGTGTCGCCACACCCAACACCCTGAATGAGTCGCCCTCTTCCCCCACCCTCCGATGGGGTCGCACCCTCTCACCCTCGCCCCGACTGAGTCGCCCCCCCAATCCCCCAACCCCCGAATTAGTCGCACCCCCTCCCCAACCGCAAACTGAGTCGCCTCCCCCTGAGTCGCCCCCCTCCCCTAAACCCCAATTAAGTTGCCACCCCTCCCCAAACCCCTGACTGAGTCGACCCCACTCCCCCTCCCCCTGACTGAGTAGCCCCCCCACCCTTCGCCCCGACTGAGTCACCACCCTCGCTCCCACTCCCCCCAACTGCGTCGCCCCCCCCCTCCCCCTACCCCCCGACTGAGTCGGCCCCACTCCCCCTACCCCCGACTGATTGCCACCTCTCCACCCGACTGAGTCGCCCGGCCCTTCTACACCCCCCAATTGAGTTGCCCCACCTCCCCCTCCTGCAGTCCGAGTTGCCCCCACCCCCGACTGAGTCGCCCCCTCCCCCCGACTGAGTCACCCCCTCCCCCTGACTGAGTTGCCCCCCTCCCCCCCGACTGAATCACCCCCCTCCCCCCGACTTTGTCGAGACCGACTGAATCGCCCCTCCCCCCGACTGAGTCGCCCCCTCTCCCCCCGACTGACTCGGCCCCCTCCCCCGGACTGACTCGCTCCCACTCCCCACGACTGAGTTGCTCCCGGACTGAGTCCCCCCACTCCCCCCGACTGAGTCGCCCCCCACCACCCGACTGAGTCGCCTCCCTCCCTCTGATTGAGTCGCCCCCCCCACCACCCGACTGCATCGCCACCCCGACTGAATCGCCCCCAACAGAGTCGCCAACCTCCCCCACCCTCCGACTGAGTTGCCCCCCCTTCCCACTCCCCCCAATTGAGACGCCCGCCCTCCCCCCGACTGAGTCGCACCCTCTCCCCCAACCCCCAACATAGTTGCACAACCTCCCCCAACCTCCAACTGAGTCACCTCACCCCTCCCCTCCACCTGACTGATTCGCCCCCTCCCCTTACCCCCGACTAAGTCGCCCACCCTCCCTCAACCCCCGAATGAGTTGCCACCCCCTCCCCCTGACTGAGTAGCCCCCCCCAACTTTCGCCCCGACAGTCACCCCCCTGCTCCCCTTCCCCTCAACTGTGTTGCACCCCTCCCCCTCCCCCCGACTGATTCGCCCCCACCTCCCCCTCGCCCCAACTGAGTTGCCCCCACCCACCGACTGTGTCAACCCCCCTCACCCACCCCCGTCAGAGTCGAACCACTGCCCTCCCCCTGACTGAGTCGCCCCCCTCCCCCCGACTGTGTCGCCCCCTCCCGCCGACTAAGGCGCCCCCACCACCCTGACTGAGTCACCCCCCCTCCACTCCCCCCGAATTAGTTGTCCCTCCTTCCCCACCCCCCGACTGATTCGCACCACGCTCCCCCCGAATGATTCGTCCCTCCACTCCCCCCGACTGAGTCGCCAACCCTCCCGCTCCCCCTGACTGAGTCGCCGCCCCCAACACCCTGAATGAGTCGCCCCCCCTCCCCCTCCCTCCGATGGGGTCGCCCCCTCTCACCCTCACCCCGACTGAGTCGCAGCCCCTCCCCGTCCCCCCGGCTGTGTATCCCCCCATCGCCCGACTAAGTCACCCCCACTCAACCCCTCCCCCCCAACTGAGTCACCCCCCACTCCCCCTCCCCCCGACTGAGTTGCCCCCACTCCACCAACCACCGACTGGGTTGCCAGCCCTCCACCCCCTCCTACACCACCCAATTGAGTTGCCCCACCTCCCCCTCCCGCAGACCGAGTCGCCCCCCCCGACTGAATCTCCCCCCTCCCCCGACTGAGTCCCCCCTCCCCCCGAATGAGTTGACCCCTCCCTTCTGACTGAGTCACCCTCCTCCCCCCGACTGCGTCGACACTGACTGAATCGCCCCCTCCCCCCGACTGACTCGCCACCCCCCCAGCGACTGAGTTGCTCCCAAACTGAGTCCCCCAACTCCCCCCGATTGAGTCGCCCCCCAGCACCCGACTTAGTCGCCCCCCTCCCCCGATTGAGTCGCCCCCACCACCCGAATGCGTCAACCCCCGACTTAATCTCCCCCGACAAAGTCGCCACCCTCCCCCTGACTGATTTGCCACCCTTACCTTTCCCGCCGACTGAGTAGCCCCCTCGTCCCCCTACCCCCGATTGAGTTGCCCCCCCTCACCCTCCCCCAGACTGTGTTTCCCCCCTCCTACTCCCCCTGATTGAGACACCCCCTTTCACCTCCCCGAGATGAGTCGCCCCCCTCCCCCCAACTGAGTCATCCCCCACCCCCTCCTCCCAACTGAGTCACCCTGCCTCCACCTCTCCCCTTCTGAGTTGCCCCATCCTCCTGCCCCAGACTGAGTCGCACACCCTCCCCATCCCCCTGACTGAGTCGCCCCCCTCCCCCTCCCCTGTCTGAGTCGCCCCCCTCCCCCACCCCCCGACTGTTTAGCACCACCCTCCCCCTGACTGATTCGCCCACCCCCACTCCCCCCGACTGAGTTGCCCCCCCTATCCCCCTCCCCCAGACTGAGTAGCGCTCCCCACCATTCGCCCTGACTGAGTCACCCCCCCCCGCTCCCTCTTCCCCCAACTGCATCAAACCCCTCCCCTACCCCCCGACTGAGTCGGCCCCCGTCCCCCTACCCCCGACTCAGTCGCCACCCCTCCACCCGACTGAGTCGCCCCCCCTACACCCCCCGATTGAGTCGCCCCACTCCCCCTCCTCCCGACTGTGTCGTCCCACCTCCCCCACCCACAGACTGAGTCGCCCCCCTCACCCCGAATGAGTCGACTCCCTCCCCCCAACTGAGTCACCCCCCTTCCCCCCAAGTGACTCGACCCCTCCCCCCGAATGACTCGCAACCCCTCCCCATGACTGAGTCACTCCCGGACTGAGTCGCCCCCTCGCCCCGATTGAGTCGCCCCCCCACCACCCGACTGATTCGCCCCCTTACCTTTCCCCCCGAGTGAGCAGCCCCCTCGTCCCCCTACCCCCGATTGAGTCTCCCCCCACTCCTATCCCCCTGATTGAGTCAGCCCCCCCTCACACTCCCCCAGACTGAGTCACCCCCCCTCCTACTCCCCCCGATTGAGACGCCCCCCCTCCCCCAGACAGAGTCGCCACCCCTCTGCCCGAATGTGTCGTCCCCCCTCCCCCTCCTCCCGACTGATTCGCTCCACCTCCAACTCCCCCCGACTGAGTCGCCCCCCCTCCCCCTCCCCCCGGCTGAGTCGCCATCCCTCCCCCTCCTCCCGTCTGAGTTGCCCCCCCACCCCACCCTCCGACTGATTCGCACACCCACCGACTGATTCATCCCTCCCCACTCCCCCTAATGAGGCACCCCCCACCCCCGCCCCCCAACTGAGTCGCCCCCCGTCCCCAACACCCGACTGAGTCGCCCCCTCCCCCTGACTGAGTAGCCCCCCCGACCCTTCGCCCTGACTGAGTCAACCCCCGCTCCCCCTCCCCCCTACTGAGTCGTCCCACCCTCACCCTCTCCCCGACTGAGTCGACCCCCACTCCTCCTACCCCCGACTGAGTCACCCCCCCTACACCCCCAGATGGAGTTGCCCCCCACCCCATTCCGCTGACTGAGTCGCCCCACCCTCCTACACCCCCAATTGAGTCACGACCCTCCCCCTCCCCCCAACTGAGTCGCCCCACCTCCCACTCCCGCAGACGGAGTCGCCCCCCTCCCCCCGACTGAGTCGCCACCCTCCCCCCGACTGAGTCGCCCCCCCTCCCCCCGACTGAGTTGCCCCCTCCCCCCCAACTGAGTCGCCCCCTCCCCCCAACTGTGTCAACCCCGACTGAATCGTCCCCTCCCCCCGACTGAGTCACCCCCTCCCCCCGACTGACTCGTTCCCCTCGCCCTGACTGACTCGCCCCCCATCCCCGCGACTGAGTCGCTCCCGGACTGAGACCCCTCCCTCCCTCCGATTGAATCGCCCCCCCACCACCCGACTGAGTTGCCCCCCTCCCCCCGACTGTGTCACCCTCCTGACTGAATCGCCCCAGACAGAGTCGCCCCCCCCCGACTTAGTCACCCCACTTACCTTTCCCCCCGACTGAGTAGCCCCTTGTCCCCTACCCCTGACTGAGTATCCTCCCACTCATACTCCCCCGATTGAGTCGCCCCCCTCCCCCTCCCCCTGACTGAGTCGCCCCCCCTCCCCCACCCCCCGACTGAGTCGCCCCTCCTTCCCCGACTCTGTCAACCCCCAATCTGAATCGCCCCCGACAGAGTCACCCTCCTCCCGCCGACTTAATCGCCCTCACTCCTACCCCCTGATTGAGTCAGCTCCCCCTCACCCTCCCCCAGACAGAGTTGCCCCCCTCCTACTCCCCCCGATTGAGACGCCCATCCTCACCCTCCCCCAGACTGTCACCGCCCCTCCTCCCGTCTGAGTCGACCCCCCTCCCCCACCCCCCAAATGACTCGCACCCCCCCACCCCCGACTGATTCGCCCCCCCCACACCCCCCGACAGAGTCGCCCCCTCCCCCTCCCCCTGACTGAGTCGACCCCCCTCCCCAACCCCTGACTGCTTCTCACCCCCCTCCCCCTGACTGAGTAGCCGCCCCACCCTTCACCCCGACTGAGTCACGCCCCCGCTCCCCCTCCCCCTACTGTGTTGCCCCACCCTCCCCCTCACCACAACTGAGTTCCCCCCTCCACTACCCCTGACTGAGTCGCCCCACCCTCCTACACGCTCCAACTGAGTCGCCACCCACCCCCTCCACCCGACTGAGTCGCCCCACCTCCCCCTCCCGCAGACGGAGTCGCCCCCCTCCCCTCGACTGAGTTGCCATGCTCACCCCGACTGAGTCACCCCCCTTCCCCCCGACTGAGTCACCCCCCCTCCCCCCCCGACTGAGTTGCCCTCCTCCCCCCAACTGTGTCGACCCCGACTGAATCGCCCCCTCCCCCCGATGAGTCGCCCCCCGACTGACTCGTCCCCCTCCACCCGACTGACTCGCCCCCCCACCCTGTGACTGAGTCGCTCCCGGACTGATTACCCCCCCTCCCCCCGATTAAGTCGTCCTGCCACCACCCGACTGAGTCGCCCCCTACCCCCGACTGTGTCACACCCCCGAATGAATTTCCCCCGACAGAGTCGCCCCCCCTCCCCCCGACTTAGTCGCCCCCTTACCTTTCATCCCGACTGTTTAGCCCCCTCGTCCCCTACCCCCGACTGAGTATCCCCCCACTCCTACACCCCTGATTGAGTCGCCCCCTCCCCCTCCCCCGACTGAGTCGCCCCCCCTTCCCCGACTCTGTCACCCCCCCAGACTGAATCGCCCCCGACAGAGTCACCCTCCTCCCGCCGACTGAATCGCCCCCACTCCTACCCCCTGATTGAGTCAGCTCCCCCTCACCCTCCCCCAGACAGAATCGCCCCCCTCCTACTCCCCCCGATTGAGACACCCATCCTCACCCTCCCCCAGACTGTCACCGCCCCTCCTCCCGTCTGAGCCGACACCCCTCCCCCACCCCCCGACTGACCCGCACCCCCCCCACCGCCGACTGATTCGCCCCCCCCACACCCCCCGACAGAGTCGCCCCCTCCCCCTCCCCTTGACTGAGTCGACCCCCCTCCCCCAACCCCTGACTGTTTCTCACCCCCCTCCCCCTGACTGAGTAGCCGCCCCACCCTTCACCCCGACTGAGTCACGCCCCCGCTCCCCCCACTCTGTCGCCCTACAATCCCCCTCACCACAACTGAGTTCCCCCCTCCACTACACCTGACTGAGTCGCCCCACCCTCCTACACGCTCCAACTGAGTCGCCACCCACCCCCTCCACCCGATTGAGTCGCCCCACCTCCCCCTCCCGCAGACGGAGTTGCCCCCCTCCCCTCGACTGAGTTGCCATGCTCACCCCGACTGAGTCACCCCCCCTTCCCCCCGACTGAGTGGCCCCCCTCCCCCCCGACTGAGTTGCCCTCCTCCCCCCGACTGTGTCGACCCCGACTGAATCGCCCCCTCCCCCCGATGAGTCACCCCCCCGACTGACTCGTCCCCCTCCACCCGACTGACTCGCCCCCCCTCCCTGCGACTGAGTCGCTCCCGGACTGAGTCCCCCCCTCCCCCCGATTGAGTCGCCCACCCACCACCCGACTGAGTCGCCCCCCTTACCTTTCCCCCCGACTAAGTAGCCCCCTCGTCCCCCTACCCCCGACTGAGTCTCCCCACACTCCTATCCCCCCGATTGAGTCAGCTCCCCCTCAACCTCCCCCAGACTGATTCGCCCCCCCACTCCCCCCGATTGAGACGACCCCTCCCCCTCCCCCAGACAGAGTCGCCATCACTCCGCCCGAATGTGTCGTCTCCCCTCCCCCTCCTCCCGACTGAGTCGCCTTGCCTCCAACTCCCCCCGACTGAGTCGCCCCCCCTCCTCCTGCCCCCGACTGAGTCGCACCCCCTCCCCCACCCTCCGACTGATTTGCACACCCCCCAACTGATTCATCCCCCCCACTCCCCCCCGAATGAGTCGCCCCCCTCCCCCTCCCCTGACCGAGTCGCCCCCCCTCCCCCAAACCCAGACTGAGTTACCCCCCTCCCCCTGACTGAGTAGCCCCCGCCACCCTTCGCCCCGACTGAGTCTCCCCCCCGCTCCGCCACCCCCTACTGTGTCGCCCCACCCTCCCCCTACCCCCAACTGAGTCTACCCCACTCCAACGCCCCCGATTGAGTCGCCCCCTCCCCCTCCCCCCGACTGAGTCGCCCCACCTCCCCCTCCCGCAGACCGAGTCACACCATCCCCCCGACTGGTCGCCTCCCCTCCCCCCGACTGAGTTGCCCCCCTCGCCCCCGACTGAGTCGCCCCCTCCCACCGACTGTGTCGACCCCGAATGAATCGCCCTTCCCCCGACTTAGTCGCCCCCCCTCCCCCCGACTGACTCGTCCCCCTCCCCCCGACTGACTCGCCCCCCTCCCCGCGACAGAGTCGCTCCCAGACTGAGTCCCCCCCTCCCCCGATTGAGTCACCCCCCAACCACCCGACTGTGTCGCCCCCCCTCCCCCCGACTGTGTCACCCCCCCGACTGAATCGCCCCCGACAGTGTCGCCCCCCCTCCCCGACTTAGTCGCCCCCCTTACCTTTCCCCCCGACTGAGTAGCCCCCTCGTCCCCTACCCCCGACTGAGTATCCCCCCACTCCTACCCCCGATTAAGTCGCCCCCCTCCCCTTCCTCCCAACTGAGTCGCCCCACCTTCCCCTACCGCAGACCGAGTCGCCCTCTCACCCCGACTGAGTCGCCCCCCGTACCCACGACTGAGTCGTCTCCCCTCCACCCGACTGAGTCGCCCCCTCCCCCCTCGACTGAGTTGCCCCCCTCCCCCCTCGACTGAGTCGCCCCCCTCCCCCTGACTGTGTCGACACCGACTGAATCGCCCCCTCCCCCGACTCAGTCGACCCCCTCCCCCCAACTGACTAGCCACCCCACCCTTTGCCCCGATTTAGTCACGCCCCCCTCCCCCTACCCCCGACTGAGTCACCCCTCCCTCCTACACCGCCGGATGGAGTTGCCCCCTCCCCCTCCACCCGACTGAGTCGCCCCCTCCCCCCCGACTGAATCGCCCCCTCCCCCCGATGAGTTGCCCCCCCGACTGACTCGTCCCCCTCCCCCCGACTGACTCGCCCCCCCTCCCTGCGACTGAGTCACTCCCGGACTGAGTCGCCCCCCTCCCCCCAATTGAGTCACCCCCCCACCAGCCGACTGAGTCACCCCCCCTACCCCCGACTGAGTCACCCCTCTCCCCCTAACTGTGTCGCCCGCCCGACTGAATTGCCCCCGACAGAGTCGACCCCCTCCCCCCGACTTAGTCGCCCCCCTTACCTTTCCCCCCGACTGAGTAGCCCCCTCGTCCCCTACCCCCGACTGAGTCTCCCCCCGCTCCTACCCCCCCGATTGAGTCAGCCCCACCACACCCTCCCCCCGACTGAGTCACCCCTCCCTCCTACACCGCCGGATGGAGTTGCCCCCTCCCCCTCCACCCGACTGAGTCGCCCCCTCCCCCCCGACTGAATCGCCCCCTCCCCCCGATGAGTTGCCCCCCCGACTGACTCGTCCCCCTCCCCCCGACTGACTCGCCCCCCCTCCCTGCGACTGAGTCACTCCCGGACTGAGTCGCCCCCCTCCCCCCAATTGAGTCGCCCCCCCACCAGCCGACTGAGTCACCCCCCCTACCCCCGACTGAGTCACCCCTCTCCCCCTAACTGTGTCGCCCGCCCGACTGAATTGCCCCCGACAGAGTCGACCCCCTCCCCCCGACTTAGTCGCCCCCCTTACCTTTCCCCCCGACTGAGTAGCCCCCTCGTCCCCTACCCCCGACTGAGTCTCCCCCCGCTCCTACCCCCCCCGATTGAGTCAGCCCCACCACACCCTCCCCCAGACTGAGTCGCCCCCCCTCCACCCGACTGAGTCGCCCCCCCCACTCCCCCCGATTGAGACGCCCACTCTCCACCCACCTGAGTCACCCCCCTCCCCCTCGCCCTGACTGAGTCGCACCCCCTGCCATTGACTGAGTCGCCCACACTTCCCACTCCCCGCGATTGAGACGCCAACCCTCCCCCCGACTGAGTCGCACCCTCTCCCCCAACCCCCAACTGAGTCACCTCCACCCTCCCCTCCCCCTGACTGAGTCGCCCCCTCCCCTAACCCCCGACTAAGTCGCCCACCCTCCCTCAACCCCCGACTGTGTCGCCCCCCCTCCCCTCCCCCTGACTGAGTAGCCACCCCAACCCTTCGCCCCGACTGAGTCACCCCCCGCTCCCCCTCCCCCCAACTGTGTCGCCCCCTCCCCCTCCCCCCCACAGAGTCGCCCCAACCACCCCCTCGCCCCGACTGTATCGACCCCCTCCCACCGACTGAGTCACCCCCCCTTCCCACTCCTCCCGACTGAGTAGCCCCCTCGACACCCTCCACCGGACTGAGTGGCCCCACCCACTCCTACCCCCCCGATTGAGTCAGCCCCCTTTCACCCTCCCCCAGACTGAGTCGCAGCCCCCTCCTACTCCCCCCCGGTTGAGATGCCCCCCCTCCACCTCCCCCGAATGAGTCGCCCCCCCTTCCCCGACTGAGTCGCCCCCTTGCCCCGACTAAGTCGCCCCCCCCTCCCCCTCCCACCGAATGAGTCGCCCCTCCTCCCCCACCCCCGACTGATTCGTCCGCCCACTCCCACCGACTGAGTCGCCGCCCCCAACACCCTGAATGAGTCGCCTGCCTCCCACTCCCTCCGATGGTGTCGCCCCCCCTCAGCCTTCCCCTGACTGAGTCCCACCCCCTCCCCCTCCCCCCGACAGAGTCGCCTCCCCCTCCCCCTCTGCCCAACTGAGTCACCCCGCCCTCCCCCCGACTGAGTCGCACCCCCCTCCCTCCCCCCGACTGACTTGCCACCCCCACCCCCTCCCCCCGGCTGTGTCACCTCCCCAACGCCCGAATTAGGCGCCCCCCCTCAACTTCACCCCCCGACTGAGTCGCCCCGCACTCCCCCAACCCCCGAATTAGTTGCATCCCCTCCCCCAACACCCAACTGAGTCGCCTCCCCCCTCCCCCTCCCCCTGACTGAGTCGCCCCCCACCTCCCCAACCCCCGACTAAGTCGCCACCCCTCCCCCAACCCCCGACTGAGTTGCCCCACCCTCACCCTCCCCCTGACTGAGTAGCCCACTCCACCCTTCGCCCCGACTGAGTCACCCCCCTCGCTCCCCCTGCCCCCAATTGCATCACCCCCCTCCCCCTACCCCCCAACTGAGTCAGCCCCCCTCCCCTACCCCCGACTGAATCGCCACCCCTTCACCCAACTGAGTCGCCCCCCCTACACACCCCGATTGAGTCACCCCCTCCCTCTCCTCCCAAATGAGTCGCCCCAGCTCCCCCCGACTGAGTCGCCCACCTCCCCCTGACCGAGTCGCCCACCCTCCCCCCGACTGAGTCGCCCCCCTCCCCCCGACTGTGTCACCCCCCTCCCTCCGACTGTGTCGAACCCAACTGAATCGCCCCCTCCCCCTGACTGAGTCACCCCCCACCCGACTGAGTCCTCCCCCTCCCCCAGAATGTGTCGACCCCCTCCCCCTCCCGCCGACTGCGTCGCACCCCCTCCCCCTCGACCTGACTGTGTCGCCCCCCTCCCCCTCCCCCTCCCTCCGATGGATTCGCCCCCCCGGCCCCTCCCCCTCCCCCTGACAGAGTCGCTGCTCCCTCCCCCTCCCCCTGGCTGAGTCACCCCCCCACTTCCCCCGATTGAGTCAACCCTCGTCCACCTCCCCCTGACTGAGTCACCCCCCCACTCCCCCCGATTGAGTCGCCCCCGTCACCCTCGCCCCGAATGAGTCATGCCCCCTCGCACCGACTGAGTCGCCCCCACTTCCCACTCCCCCGACTGAGTAGCCCCCTTGTCACCTATCTCCGACTGAGCCTCCCCCCTCCTACTCCCCCTGATTGAGACGCCCCCCTCCCCCTCCCTCCGACTGAGTCGCCCCTCCCCCCGATTGAGTTGCACCCCTCCCGCGACTGAGTCGTCCCCCTCCCCCGACTGTGTCACCCCCCCTCCCTCCGACTATGTCGAACCCAACTGAATCGCCCCCTCCCCCCGACTGAGTCACCCCCCACCCGACTGAGTCCTCCCCCTCCCCACGAATGTGTCGACCCCCTCCCCCTCCCGCCGACTGAGTCGCCCCCCTCCCCCGACTGAGTGGACCCCTCCCACTGCCCTCGACTGAGTCGCACACCCTCCCCCTCCCCCAGACTGAGTTGCCCCCCTCCCCCTCCCCCCATCTGAGTCGCCCCGCATCCCCTCCCCCCGACTGAGTCGCCCCCTTCCCCTCTCCCTCCATCCCACTGAGTCGCCTCCCCATCCCCCCAACTGAGTCACCCACGCCCCTCCCCACGACTGAGTTGCCCCCCCTTTCCCCCTCCCCCCGACTGAGTCGCCCCCTCTCCCACTCCCCCCGATTGAGTCACCCCCGTCCACCACCCGTCGACTGAGTCGCCCCCCCAACACCCAACTGAGTTGCCCCCTCCCACAACCCCTGACTGACTCTCCCCCGCCCCCAAAACCCGACTGATCCCCCTTCCCCCTAACCCCGACTGAGTCGCCACCCCTCCCCCCGACTGAGTCGCCCCCTCCCACCGATTGAGTCAGCCTCCATCCCCCTCCCCCCGACTGAGTCGCCACCCCCATCTCCCCGACCGATTGGCCCCCCTCCCACAGCCCCTGACTGAGTCGCCCCCCCTCCCCCTCCCCCAGACAGAGTCACCCCCCCTCCCTCAGACAGAGTCGCCCCCCCACCCCTTCCCCCCGGACTGAGTCGCTCCCCCCCCTCCTCCCGACTGAGTTGCCCCCCCACCCCTCCCCCGACTGAGTCACCACTGAGTCGCCCCGCCACCCCTCCCCCCGACTGAGTCGCCCACCCTCCCCCTCCCCACAACTGAGTCACCCCCCCAACCCCCTGAATGAGTCGGCCCCCAATGCCCGACTGAGTTGCACCCCCTCACCCTCCCCCTCCCCCCGAATGATTCGCCCCCCTTCCCCCCGACTGAGTGGCCGCCCCCTCCTCCTCCCCCTGGTGGAGTCACCCCCCATCGCCCCCTTAGTCGCACCCACATCAACCCCTCCTCCCGACTGAGTCGCCCCCCCTTGCCCCGACTGAGTCGCCGACCCCTCCCCCTCCCCTGAATGAGTCGCACACCCTCTCCCACCCCCGAATGAGTCACCTCCCCCTCCCCACGACGGAGTCGCCCCCCACCCCTCCGCACGACTGAGTCGCCCCCCACCCCCCGACTGAGTCGCTGCACCCTCCCCCTCCACCTGGTTGAGTCGCCACCCCCTCAACCCCTCCCCCAGACTGAGTCACCCCCCCTCCACCAACCTCCGACTGAGTCACCCCCCTTCCCCCAAACCTGAACTGAGTCACCCCCCCCTCCCCCTCCACCTGACTGGGTTGCCCCACACTCCCCTTCGCCCCGACTGAGTCGCCCCCCCTCCTCCTCCTCGCCCCGACTGAGTCACCCCCCCGCTCCCCCTCCCCCCGACTGTGTCGCCACCCCTCCCCCTCCCCCAACTGAGTTGCCCCCTTCCCCCTCCCCCTGACTGACTCACCCACCCTCCCTGAAAGAGTGGCCCCCCTCCCACTGCCCCCGACTGAGTTGCCCACCCTCCCCCACCACACGACTGAGTCGCCCACCCCGTCCCCCCATCTGAGTCGACCCCCTCCCCCTCCCCCGGACTGAGACCCCCCCTCCCCTTCCCCCCGACTGAGTCGTCCCTCCAATTCCCCTCCCCCCGACTGAGTCACCCCCCCTCCACCAACCTCCGACTGAGTCACCCCTCTTCCCCCAAACCTGAACTGAGTCACCCCCCCTCCCCCTCCACCTGACTGGGTTGCCCCACACTCCCCTTCGCCCCGACTGAGTCGCCCCCCCCTCCTCCTCCTCGCCCCGACTGAGTCACCCCCCGCTCCCCCTCCCCCCGACTGTGTCGCCACCCCTCCCCCTCCCCCCGACTGAGTTGCCCCCCTCCCCCTCCCCCTGACTGACACACCCACCCTCCCCGAAAGAGTGGCCCCCCCTCCCACTGCCCCCAACTGAGTCGCCCACCCTCCCCCACCACATGACTGAGTCGCCCACCCCGTCCCCCATCTGAGTCGACACCCTCCCCCTCCCCCGGACTGAGTCGCCCCCCTACCCCTCCCCCCGACTGATTCGCCCCCCACCCCCTCCCTCCGACTGAGTCGCCCACCCACCCCCACCCCCATATGAGTCACCCCCCCTTCCATCTCCCCTGACTGAGTCGCCCACCCTCCCCCCACCCCAACACACGCGGGCATGAGTGTGTTGAAATGGCAAACGACAGGAAGGTCTGGGTCATGCTTGCAGACAGACCGAAAATGTGCTTTAAGCATTACAGATAAAAAGAAAATTCAAAGGTGAAGCAATTAAACTAGGACAGAGAAATAAGAAATATGAATAAAACATTACAGCAGAAGGACAAGTTAGGGTGTGTGGTCTAGATAAGCTTCTTTATACAAAAACACAGAGTAGAAGGAACAAATCGAATGAATTACAGGCATAAGTTCAACTTGGAGGGTATGACATGGTAGTCACTATTGAGTCGTGGCTGCAAGATAGTCAGAGAACTAAATATATCAGGTAATAAAGTCCATATGAAAGATGGAGATATTTGTGGAGGGGGTGGAGTCACCATAGTGATTAAGGAGGAAACTATTTCAATGATGAGAGAGAATATAACGAGAGATAAGCAGGCAGTGAGACAAGCAGGTAGCATTCAAAGGATCATGCTCCTCCATTTCCGCCAACTCTATGATGCCATCACCAAACACATCTTCTCCTGCCCCACCCCGTCAGCATTCTGTAGGGACCATTCCCTTTGGGACACCCTGATCCACTCCTCCGTCACCCCCAACACCTCATCCCCTTCCCATGGCACCTTCCCATGCACCTGCAGAAGGTGCAACCTGCCCCTTTACCTCCTTCCTCGCCATCCACGGGTCCAAATACCACTTTCAGGTGAAGCAGCACTTCACTTGCACCTCCTTCAATTTGGTCTGCTGCATTCGCTGTTCCCAATGCAGTCTCCTCTACATTGGAGAGACTAAACGCAGACTGGATGTCCACTTTGCAGAACATCTTCGGTCTGTCTGCAAGCATGACCCAGACCTCCCTGTCACTTGCCATTTCAACACACTCTTGCCCGCGTGTCCATCCTTGGCTTGCTGCAATGTTCCAGCGAAGCTCAACGCAAACTGGAGGAACAGCACCTCATCTTCCAACTAGGCACTTTACAGCCTTCTGGACTTAATATTGAGTTCAACAACTTCATACCATGAACTCTCTCCTCCATCTTCATCCCCTTTTTAATCCCTTTTTAAATTTATTTTTATTTTTGATCTACTTATTTTTATTTTCATTTTTTAAATTTTTATTCATTTATTCATTGTTTTATGCCCCCCACCTTTTTAACCCTTTTTGTATCCTTTTACCCCCACCATCCCTTCCTCCCACCCCACCCCCAATAGGACCATCTGTTACTTGTTCCATGTTGTTCTTTCACAGAGTGCTGACTCTTGTTCTGCTATTAACACATTCTGCTTTCTTATCTTTATGCCACTATCAGCACCTTCTTCAGCCCTTACCACTACCAATATCACTCCCTTTGTCTTTATGTTCATGACATCTTTGCCAATCTCTCCTTAGCCCCCACCAATTGCTGGCCTTCTATCCAGCTTCACCTGCTGCACCCACCTTTAAACAGTATAAATTTCATCACATTTCCACTTCTCTTTAGCTCTGAAGAAAGGTCATACAGACTCAAATCGTTAACTCTGTTTCTCTCTCCAGAGATGCTGCTAGACCTGCTGAGGCTTTCCAGCATTTTCTGTTTCTATTTTAGATTAAGGTAAGAATGACTTTAATGTGATAAGATAAAAACTGTGAACAGTAAAGTGAACAAGTGTGTCAATGGGGTAAAATGACAGTGGGGGTGTTCAAGAAAGAATTTAATATGATATAGAACCAGTTTATACCTAAGGAACAAGGGATCCAATTACCAAAAAGAGAGCCATGGACAAATACAGAACTAAGAATCAACATAAAAATAAAAGAACACCTTACAAAACTACAAAAAAACACATCCTGGCAAATGAAAAAGATACAAAGAATAGCAAATGGTGATTAAACAGTAAGAGCTGCAAAAAGGGAGTATGAAATACTAATGGAATTATGGGATAATTGAACAGGAGTGGGTAAATGCAGCTAGGTTGTACATGAACCAGGATTTCATTGAATGGTCACTCAGTCTTGAGGGATGAAATGGCCTCCTATGTTCTGAGATTTTTGGACAGCAGTTGTGGGCTTTCTTCTTCTCTAGGTACATCTTTTGTTTCTTTACTTATCCCATTATCACCCCCTTTTGCCTTGCACTTTCATCATTTTAATTTAATCTTTCCTGCCTATCACAGGCCTTCCCTTTTGTTCTATATCTTCTCTCCCTTCCCTTGCCATCCCCCTATACTGTATAGTTTTGTAACAGAATGATGTTCAATGTTCGGCTCAAATTATTCATTAATCCTTAATCTAGTGAACACCCTAATATAATGAAAGCTAAATACAGCAGATGCTGGAGATCTGAATGGAGAGTTCCAAAGAAGCATCATATTGGACTCGAAACGTTAACACTGTTTTGCTCTCCACAGATGCTGCCAGACCTGGTGATTTTTTTTCAGCTTTTTCTGTTTTTACCTTTATATAATGATCTTCAGTCTAGAGGGGGATTGTTATACTAAGCTTGCCTTTATTAATGAACTGAAAAACCATAATTATGAGACCTACACCATACAGTCATTCAACAAGATTTCCACTTTCAATATACAATTACACAGAGAATAATGAATAACTGAAATAATGACACTTCAGTAAATGTGGGGGTGGAAAGAGTGGGTTTAAGATGATGTCAAACTACAAAATTAAAACTGGAGCATTTAAAAATGCCAGAGTTCATATCATTAAATTCTTAGAGATTAGGTCTAATCATGTGCAAAAAAAAGTGCTCCATTTACTTTATCCCATTAGTCCCAACCTCAGGAAATCACCACCTACTGCAGCAGTGTTATTCCTCCTACAGTAAATATCCTTAACTGGCTTTGCCAATTTAACTGCAGTTTGCATAAAGTTGGGGAAGTCTGCCAAAACAGAGTTGCGCCTAAATTAACTTCAGACACGATTTCATCAGCGAGTGGGGACAGGGAGACTTTTAGAAGTTATAGAAGTTTTGGAAAATCAAAAATGTCGACTGCATGTGAAACGTGTCCTGTTTCTATGTAGAACTCACTTAATAACGTTCAAATGTGTCCTGTTTCTACCTAGAACTCATTTAATAACGTTCAAACTTGTCCTGTTTCTATGTAGAACTCACTTAATAATGTTCAAATTTGTCTTGTTCAATGTTTCACTTCACCTATAAGTCTGAAACATAAAAGGATTCTTGTTAAACACATTTCACTGGGCATATTTCATTTCATTTATTAACAATTTTACATTATTGTGAGTGGGTCTAATTCTTACTCTAACAAAAAGCGGGGAACCCAATAGTCAAATCTGCTTACTATAAATTCATGTCAGGATTAATATATTTACTTTCTTAAGAGGAGTTCATACTCATCATGATTTGGGCTTCTCCAATGACTAGAAAAAAAAATGAGGTGTCAACCTGGTGAAACCACAATGCAGGACTACTTGTGTGCCAAACAGTGGAAAAAGCAAGTGATAAACAGGACTAAGTGAACCCATAACCAATCTAAGCTCTGCAGTCCTGCCACATCCAGTCATGAATCATGGTGGGCAATTAAACAACTAACAGGAGGAGAATTCTCCACAAATATCCCCATCCAGCTCTGAAGAAGAGTCATACAGACTCGAAATGTTAACTCTGTTTTTCTCTCCACAGATACTGTTAGACCTGCTGAGTTTTTCCAGCAGTTTTAGTTTTTGTCCCCATCCTCAATGATGGGGGAGCCCAACACATCAGTGCAAAAGACAAGGCTGAAGCATTTGCAACCACCTTCAGCCAGAAGTGCCAAGTGGATGATCCATCTTGGCCTCCTCCTTGGATCCCTACCAGCACAGATGCCAGTTTTCAGCCAATTTGATTTGCTGGTCGTGTCCTAGAGCCAAACATCTTCAGCTGCTTCATCAATGACCATTCCTCCATCAAAAGGTCAGAAGTAGGGATGTTTGCTGATGACCGCACATTGTTTGGTCACATTCACAACTCCTCAGATATTGAAGCAGTCCTTGTCCATTTGCAGCAATACCTGATCTCCAGCACAGTCTCAGACAGTGCATTCCTGATTCTAACCACACGCAGTGTGAAAAATAGTTTTCTTTAAATCAGTGTCCTCTGGTTCTCCACCCTTCCACCAATGGGAACAGTTTCTCTTGATATTTAGATTAACTATTTGCATCAGAGTTAATAATAATCCAGATTCCTGACTGAACAAGCATTCCTGAAGCCTTTAAAATATCAATTCAGTCAACTTTATCTCTTGGCAACATATTTTGTGATAAAATGTTAATTTGCTGCCAGTTGGTGCTTTTCGAGCAGGTGCCCAGCAGGATATTTGCAGTTAAATGTGTGACTCCCTGACACCTGGAGCTTATTCACATTGCTGGGTTTAAATTAAAGCTTCTCATTGCAGAGAACAATTAGGCAACGATGGAGCTGAAAGCAGCTTCTTCCCAGTTAATCAGGCATTCTGACAGACCTGGACTGCTGAACCTTCCCCTCGGATCATCACAGTTGGCTGCATGGAGCCTTTCAGTGAAGGAACATGGCAATGCTGTCTCTCCCCTCAGGTGTTTTAGGCTCTCCACCCAACATCACTCCCCCCACCGCACCCCCACTGAAGACTGCCTCCTGGCCCTGGTGTTACCCTCAGCCCAGTCTCTCCTTTGAATGTAGATAAAAGCAAAATACTGCGGATGCTGGAAATCTGAAACAAAAACAAAAATACCTGGAAAAACTGTCAGACCTGCTGAGTTTTTCCAGGTATTTTTGTTTATTTTTTTCTCTCCTTTCTCCTCTTCTTGCATGCTGGCTGCCATCTCTCCCATGTGGCAGAACCTCAGGTAGAAAACGGCAGCGACAGTCACTGTCTGACACTGCACAGACATTACCATGGAGTGGGGAAGGATGAGGCAAAGATGTCAGTGACAAGCACTTAAGAGGCCAAGGCCACGATGCCAACAGCTGTGTCCTGGTTGATTTAAACTCCTGGGTGGTCTGTGGGCCCCTCAATTGCCACATGTGTATGTAATTTATGGATCTCTGGATCTGCAGGAATCCTGTCCAGAACAGCAAATCTGATCTCCCTCTCATTCTGAGTGACCTCATCAGCAGCAAAGTTCTTATAAATGCCAGTCCTGACAAATATGGCATGCTTCACCAGTGAGATACTCTTGTGGGCAGTAGATTGTGAGATTTGACAAGTATCTTCAGCCTATCCCTGAAAAGAACTGGAGGTGAAAAAGAAATGAAGGACTGTGTGGCCTTGACCATGACCACCACTGGTAAGGTCTGCCTGCCTGGTCCACTCGGAAGGCGGTCTCCATCCAGGAAGCTGCAAATGTCAACAACCAGCAGATGGGAAAGTCAGAGCCTCCTGAGGCTCCTGGTGCTCAGTCACATACAGGAAGCTAACCCTCTGCCGGACTATCCTGTATTGGGGGCTATTGCATCCTGTCAGCTGGAGCTCTGTGCTCATCCCCTTTGTCCTGTGGAGTAGCAGGGTGGTTGAATATAAGGCTGCTGCTACCCCTGCTGGTGCTGTTCCTGCTGGTACTGCTCCTGCTGGTGCTGCACCTGCTGGTGCTGTTCCTGCTGGTGAGGCCCCTGCTGGTGCTGCCCCTGCTGGTGCTGTTGCTGCTGCTGCCCCTGCTGCTGCTGCCCCTGCTGGTGCTGCTCCTGCTGCTGCTGTTCCTGCTGGTGAGGCCCCTGCTAGTGCTGCCCCTGCTGGTGCTGTTGCTGCTGCTGTTCCTGCTGCTGCTGCCCCTGCTGGTGCTGCTCCTGCTGCTGCTGTTCCTGCTGGTGCTGCCCCTGCCGGTGATCCCCCTACTGGTGCTGTTCCTGCTGCTGCCCCTGCTGGTGCTGCTCCTGCTGCTGCTGTTCCTGCTGGTGAGGCCCCTGCTGGTGCTCCCACAGCTGATGCTGCTCCTGCTGCTGCTGCCCCTGCTGGTGCTGTTCCTGCTGGTGCTGTTCCTGCTGGTGCTGCCCCTGCTGGTGATCCCCCTGCTGGTGCTTTTCCTGCTGCTGCTGCACCTGCTGGTGATGACCCTGCTGGTGATGTTCCTGCTGGTGCTGCCCCTGCTGGTGATGTTCCTGCTGGTGCTGCCCCTGTGGGTGCTCCCCCTGCTGGTGCTGTTCCTGCTGCTGCTGCCCCTGCTGGTGCTGCCCCTGCTGGTGATGTTCCTGCTGGTGCTGTTCCTGCTAGGGCTGTTCCTGCTGCTGCTGCCGCGGTTGGTGCAGTTCATGCTGGTGCTGTTCCTGCTCATGCTGAAGCTGTTCCTGATGCTACTGCCCCTGCTGCTGCTGCCACTGCTGCTGCTGACCCTGCTGGTGATGTTCCTACTGCTGCTGCCCCTATTGGTGCAGTTCATGCTGGTGCTGTTCCTGCTGCTGCTGCCCATGCTGAAACTGTTCCTGATGCTACTGCCCCTGCTGCTGCTGCCCCTGCTGCTGCAGCCACTGCGGGTGCTGTTCCTGCTGGTGCTGCTCCTGCTGCTGCTGTTCCTGCTGCTACTGCTCCTGCTGCTACTGCGCCTGCTGCTAATGCGCCTGCTGCTACTGCGCCTGCTGCTACTGCGCCTGCTGCTGCCCCTGCTGCTTCTGTTCCTGCTGCTAACGCGACTGCTGCTGCCCCTGATGGTGCTGTTCCTGCTGCTGCTGCACCTGCTGCTGCTGCCCATGCTGAAACTGTTCCTGATGCTACTGCCCCTGCTGCTGCTGCCCCTGCTGCTGCAGCCACTGCGGGTGCTGTTCCTGCTGGTGCTGCTCCTGCTGCTGCTGTTCCTGCTGCTACTGCTCCTGCTGCTACTGCGCCTGCTGCTAATGCGCCTGCTGCTACTGCGCCTGCTGCTACTGCGCCTGCTGCTGCCCCTGCTGCTTCTGTTCCTGCTGCTAACGCGACTGCTGCTGCCCCTGATGGTGCTGTTCCTGCTGCTGCTGCACCTGCTGCTGCTGCCCGTGCTGGTGCTGTTCCTGCTGCTGCTGCCCCCTGCTGTTGCTGTGCCTGCTGCTGCTGTTCCTGCTGCTGCTGCCACTGCTGGTGCTGTTCCTGCTGGTGCTGTTCCTGCTGCTGCTGCCACTGCTGGTGCTGTTCCTGCTGTTGCTGCTCCTGCTGGTGCTGTTCCTGCAACTGCCCCTGGCAGTGCTGTTCCTGCTGGTGCTGCCCCTGCTGTTGCTGTTCCTGCTGCTGCTGCCCCTGCTGGTGCTGCAGCTGCTGCTGCCCTGCTACTGCTGCCCCTGCTGGTGCTGTTCCTGCTGCTGGCCCTGCTGCTGCTGCCCCTGATGGTGCTGTTCCTGCTGCTGCCGTCCCTGCAGGTGCTGCCCCTGCTGCTGCTGTTCCTGGTGCTGCCCCTGCTGGTGCTGTTCATGCTTCTGCCCCTGATGATGCTGCCCCTGCTGTTGTTGTTCATGCTGCGTCTGCCCCTGCTGCTACTGTCCCTGCTGGGACTGTTCCTGCTGATGCTGCCCCTGCAGGGTGCTGTTCCTGCTGGTGCTGTTCCTGCAGCTGCTGCCACTGCTGGTGCTGTTCCTGCTGGTGCTGTTCCTGCTGCTACTGCCACTGCTGGTGCTGTTCCTGCTGGTGCTGTTCCTGCTTGTACTGCTCCTGCTGTTGCTGTTCCTGATGCTGACCCTGCTGGTGCTGTTCCTGCTGGTGCTGTTCCTGCTGTTCCTGCTGCTGCTGCACGTGCTTGTGCTGTTGCTGATGGTGCTGCCCCTGCTGGTGCAGCCCCTGCTGGTGCTGCACCTGCTGGTGCTGTTCCTGCTGCTGCTGCCCCTGCTGGTGTTGTTACTGCTGCTGGCCCTGCTGCTGCTGCTGCTGCTGGTGCTGTGCCTGCAGCTGCTGCCCCTGCAGGTGCTGCCCCTGCTGCTGCTTTTCTGCTGCTGCCCCTGCTGGTGCTGTTCATGCTTCTGCCTCTGCTGCTGCTGCCCTGCTGGTGTTGTTCATGCTGCTGTTGCCCCTGCTGCTACAGTCCCTGCTGGTGCAGTTCCTGCTGATGCTGCCCCTGCTAGTGATGTTCCTGCAGTTGCTGCTCCTGCTGGTGCTGTTCCTGCTGGTGCTGCCCCTGCTGGTGCTGCTGCCCCTGCTGGTGCAGTTCTTGCTGGTGCCCCTGCTGATGCTCTTCCTGCTGGTGCTGTTCCTGCTGGTGCTGCTGCCCCTGTTGCTGCTGTTCCTGCAGCTGCAGTTCCTGCTGCTGCTGCCCCTGCTGCTGCAGCACCTGCTGGTGCTGTTCCTGCTGGTGCTGTTCCAGCTGGTGCTGCCAATGCTGGTGCTGTTCCTGCTGGTGCCCCTGCTGATGCTGATCCTGCTGGTGCTGTTTCTGCTGGTGCTGCTGCCCCTGATGGTGCTGTTCCTGCAGCTGCTGCCCCTGCTGCTGCTGCCCCTGCTGCTGCTGGACCTGCTGGTTCTGTTCCTGCTGGTGCTGTTCCAGCTGGTGCTGCCCCTGCTGGTGCTGTTCCTGCTGCTGCTGCCCTGCTACTACTGCCCCTGCTGGTACTGTTCCTGCTGCTGGCCCTGCTGCTGCTGCCCATACTGGTGCTGATACTGCTGCTGCTGCCCCTGCAGGTGCTCCCCTGTTGCTGCTGTTCCTGCTGCTGCCCCTGCTAATGCTGCCCCTGCTGGTGCTGTTCCTGCAGTTACAGTTCCTGCTGCTGCTGCCCCTGCTGCTGCTGCCCCTGCTGCTGCTGCACCTGCTGGTGCTGTTCCTGCTGATGCTGTTCAAGCTGGTGCTGCCCCTGCTGGTGCTGTTCCTGCCCCTGCTGTTGCTGCCCCTGCTGTTGCTGCCCCTGCTGTTGCTGCCCCTGCAGTTGCTGTTCCTGCAGGTGCTGCTCCTGCTGGTGCTGCTGCCCCTGCTGGTGCTGTTACTACTGCTGCCGCCCCTGCTGGTGATGCCCCTGCTGGTGCTATTCCTGCTGCTACGGCCCCTGCTGGTACAGTTTCTGCTGCTGTCCCTGCTGGTGATGTTCATGCTGCTGCCCCTGCTGCTGTTGCCCCTGCTGGTGCTGTTCCTGCTGCTGCTGCCCCTGCTGGTGCTGTTCCTGATGCTGCCCCTGCTGGTGCTTTACATGCTGCTGCCCCTGCTGCTGCTGCCCCCGCTGGTGCTGTTCCGGCTGGTGCTGTTCATTCTGCTGCCGCTGCTGCTGCCCCTGTTGGTGCATCCCCTGCTGGTGTTGCTCATGCTGGTGCAAGCCCAGCTGGTGCTTCTACATCTGCTGCTGTTGCTGACCCTGGTGCTGCTCCTGCTGGTGCTGTTCCTGCTGGTACTGCTCCTGCTGGTGCTGTTCCTGCTGGTACTGTTCCTGCTGGTACTGTTCCTGCTGGTGCTGCCCCTGCTGGTGCTGTTCGTGCTGCTGCTACTGTCCCTGCTGGTGCTGCTCCTGCTGGTGCTGTTCCTGCTGGTGCTGTTACTGCTGGTGCTGTTCATGCTGGTACTGTTCCCGCTGGTGCTGTTCCTGCTGGTACTGTTCCTGCTGGTAATGTTCCTGCTGGTGCTGTTCCTGCTGGTGCTGCCGCTGCTGGTGCTGTTCCTGCTGCTGCTATTCATGCTGGGACTGTTCCTGCTGGTGTTGCCCCTGCTGCTGCAGTTCCTGCTGGAGCTGCCGCTTCTGATGCTGCCACTGCTGGTGGTGCTTCTGCTGGTACTGCTCCTGCTGCTGCGGCCCCTGCTGGTGCTGCCCTACTGGTTCTGTTCCTGCTGGTGCTTTTGCTGCTGTTGCTGCCCCGGCTGGTTCTGTTCCTGATACTGACCATGCTGGTGCTGCCCCTGGGGGGAATTTCCTGCTGCTACAGACCCTGCTGCTGCTGGCCTGCTGGTGCTGTCCCTGCTGGTGCTGTTCCTGCTGGTGCTGCCCCTGCTGGTGCTGTTACTGCTCATGCTGACCCTGCTGCTGCTGTTCCTGCTAGTGCTGTTACTGCTGGTGCTGTTCCTGCTTGTGCTGGCCCTGCTGGCGCTGACCCTGCTGGTGATGCCCCTGCTGGTGTTGCCCCTGCTGCTGCAGTTCCTGCTGGTGCTGGCCCTGCTGCTGCTGCCCCCGCTGGTGCTGTTCCGGCTGGTGCTGTTCATTCTGCTGCCGCTGCTGCTGCCCCTGTTGGTGCATCCCCTGCTGGTGTTGCTCATGCTGGTGCAGTCCCAGCTGGTGCTTCTACATCTGCTGCTGTTGCTGACCCTGGTGCTGCCCCTGCTGGTGCTGTTACTACTGCTGCCGCCCCTGCTGGTGATGCCCCTGCTGGTGCTATTCCTGCTGCTACGGCCCCTGCTGGTACAGTTTCTGCTGCTGTCCCTGCTGGTGATGTTCATGCTGCTGCCCCTGCTGCTGTTGCCCCTGCTGGTGCTGTTCCTGCTGCTGCTGCCCCTGCTGGTGCTGTTCCTGATGCTGCCCCTGCTGGTGCTTTACATGCTGCTGCCCCTGCTGCTGCTGCCCCCGCTGGTGCTGTTCCGGCTGGTGCTGTTCATTCTGCTGCCGCTGCTGCTGCCCCTGTTGGTGCATCCCCTGCTGGTGTTGCTCATGCTGGTGCAAGCCCAGCTGGTGCTTCTACATCTGCTGCTGTTGCTGACCCTGGTGCTGCTCCTGCTGGTGCTGTTCCTGCTGGTACTGCTCCTGCTGGTGCTGTTCCTGCTGGTACTGTTCCTGCTGGTACTGTTCCTGCTGGTGCTGCCCCTGCTGGTGCTGTTCGTGCTGCTGCTACTGTCCCTGCTGGTGCTGCTCCTGCTGGTGCTGTTCCTGCTGGTGCTGTTACTGCTGGTGCTGTTCATGCTGGTACTGTTCCCGCTGGTGCTGTTCCTGCTGGTACTGTTCCTGCTGGTAATGTTCCTGCTGGTGCTGTTCCTGCTGGTGCTGCCGCTGCTGGTGCTGTTCCTGCTGCTGCTATTCATGCTGGGACTGTTCCTGCTGGTGTTGCCCCTGCTGCTGCAGTTCCTGCTGGAGCTGCCGCTTCTGGTGCTGCCACTGCTGGTGGTGCTTCTGCTGGTACTGCTCCTGCTGCTGCGGCCCCTGCTGGTGCTGCCCTACTGGTTCTGTTCCTGCTGGTGCTTTTGCTGCTGTTGCTGCCCCGGCTGGTTCTGTTCCTGATACTGACCATGCTGGTGCTGCCCCTGGGGGGAATTTCCTGCTGCTACAGACCCTGCTGCTGCTGGCCTGCTAGTGCTGTCCCTGCTGGTGCTGTTCCTGCTGGTGCTGCCCCTGCTGGTGCTGTTACTGCTCATGCTGACCCTGCTGCTGCTGTTCCTGCTAGTGCTGTTACTGCTGGTGCTGTTCCTGCTTGTGCTGGCCCTGCTGGCGCTGACCCTGCTGGTGATGCCCCTGCTGGTGTTGCCCCTGCTGCTGCAGTTCCTGCTGGTGCTGGCCCTGCTGCTGCTGCCCCCGCTGGTGCTGTTCCGGCTGGTGCTGTTCATTCTGCTGCCGCTGCTGCTGCCCCTGTTGGTGCATCCCCTGCTGGTGTTGCTCATGCTGGTGCAGTCCCAGCTGGTGCTTCTACATCTGCTGCTGTTGCTGACCCTGGTGCTGCCCCTGCTGGTGCTGTTCGTGCTGCTGCTACTGCCCCTGCTGGTGCTGCTCCTGCTGGTGCTGTTCCTGCTTGTACTGCTCCTGCTGGTGCTGTTCCTGCTGGTACTGTTCCTGCTGGTGCTGCCCCTGCTGGTGCTGTTCGTGCTGCTGCTGTTCGTGCTGCTGCTACTGTCCCTGCTGGTGCTGCTCCTGCTGGTGCTGTTCCTGCTGGTGCTATTACTGCTGGTGCTGTTCATGCTGGTACTGTTCCCGCTGGTGCTGTTCCTGCTGGTACTGTTCCTGCTGGTAATGTTCCTGCTGGTGCTGTTCCTGCTGGTGCTGCCGCTGCTGGTGCTGTTCCTGCTGCTGCTATTCATGCTGGGACTGTTCCTGCTGGTGTTGCCCCTGCTGCTGCAGTTCCTGCTGGAGCTGCCGCTTCTGATGCTGCCACTGCTGGTGGTGCTTCTGCTGGTACAGCTCCTGCTGCTGCGGCCCCTGCTGGTGCTGCCCTACTGGTTCTGTTCCTGCTGGTGCTTTTGCTGCTGTTGCTGCCCCGGCTGGTTCTGTTCCTGATACTGACCATGCTGTTGCTGCCCCTGGGGGGAATTTCCTGCTGCTACAGACCCTGCTGCTGCTGGCCTGCTGGTGCTGTCCCTGCTGGTGCTGTTCCTGCTGGTGCTGCCCCTGCTGGTGCAGTTTCTGCTCATGCTGACCCTGCTGCTGCTGTTCCTGCTAGTGCTGTTACTGCTGGCGCTGGCCCTGCTGGTGATGCCCCTGTTGGTGTTGCCCCTGCTGCTGCAGTTCCTGCTGGTGCTGGCCCTGCTGATGCTGCCCCTGCTGGTGCTGTTTCTGCTGCTGTTGCTCCCCCTGCTGCTGCTGCCCCTGTTGGTGCTGTTCCTGCTGTTGATGCCCCTGCTGGTGCTGCCCCTGCTGCTGCTGTTACTGCTGCTGCTGTTCCTGCTGCTGATGCCACTGCTGGTGCTGTTCCTGCTGCTGCTGCCACTGCTGCAGCTGCCCGTGCTGGTGCTGTTCCTGCTGCTGCTGCCCCTGCTGCTAGTGTCCCTGCTGGTGCTGTTCCTGCAGTTGCTGCTCCTGCTGGTGCTGTTCCTGCTGGTGCTGCCCCTGCTGGTGCTGCTGCCCCTGCTGGAGCTGTTCCTGCTGATGCCCCTGCTGATGCTGTTCCTGCTGGTGCTGTTCCTGCTGGTGCCTCTGCCCCTGCTGGTGCTGTTCCTGCCGTTGCTGCTCCTGCTGCTGCTGCCCCTGCTGCTGCTGCCCCTGCTAATGCTGCCCCTGCTGGTGCTGTTCCTGCAGTTACAGTTCCTGCTGCTGCTGCACATGCCGCTGCTGTCCCAGCTGCTGCTGCACCTGCTGGTGCTGTTCCTGCTGGTGCTGTTCCAGCTGGTGCTGCCCCGGCTGGTGCTGTTCCTGCTGCTGCTGCCCCTGCTGTTGCTGCCCCTGCAGTTGCTGTTCCTGCAGGTGCTGTTCCTGCTGGTGCTGCTGCCCCTGCTGGTGCTGTTCCTACTGCTGCCGCCCCTGCTGGTGCTGCCCCTGCTGGTGCTATTTCTGCTGCTACGGCCCCTGCTGGGGCTGTTGCTGCTGCTGTCCCTGCTGGTGCTGTTCATGCTGCTGCCCCTGCTGGTGCTGTTCCTGCTGCTGCTGCCCCTGCTAGTACTGCTCCTGAACCTGCCCCTGCTGGTGCTTTACATGCTGCTGCCCCTGATGCTGCCCCTGCTGGTGTCTGTTCCGGCTGGTGCTGTTCATGCTGCTGCCGCTGCTGCTGCCCCTGCTGGTGCTGCTCCTGCTGGTGTTGCTCATGCTGGTGCAGTCCCGGCTGGTGCTTCTACCGCTGCTGCTGCTCACCCTGGTGCTGCCCCTGCTGGTGCTGTTCATGCTGCTGCTACTGCCCCTGCTGGTGCTGCTCCTGCTGGTGCTGTTCCTGCTGGTACTGCTCCTGCTGGCGCTGTTCCTGCTGGTACTGTTCCTACTGGTACTGTTCCTGCTGGTGCTCCCGCTGCTGGTGTTGCTCATGCTGGTGCAGTCCAAGCTGGTGCTTCTACCTCTGCTGCTGCTCACCCTGGTGCTGCTCCTGCTGGTGCTGTTCCTGCTGGTACTGCTCCTGCTGGTGCTGTTCCTGCTGGTACTGTTCCTGCCGATGCTGCCGCTGCTGGTGCCGTTCCTGCTGGTGCTGTTAATGCTGGTACTGTTCCTGCTGGTGCTGTTCCTGCTGGTAATGTTCCTGCTGGAACTGTTCCTGCTGGTGCTGTTCCTGCTGGTGCTGCCGCTGCTGGTGCTGTTTCTGCTGCTGCTATTCATGCTGGTACTGTTCCTGCTAGTGTTGCCCCTGCTGCTGCAGTTCCTGCTGGAGCTGCCCCTGCTGATGCTGCCCCTGCTGGTGCTGTTTCTGCTGCTGTTGCTGCCCCTGCTGCTGCTGCCCCTGCTGGTGCTGTTCCTGCTGTTGATGCCCCTGCTGGTGCTACCCCTGCTGGTGCTGTTACTGCTGCTGCTGTTCCTGCTGCTGCAGCTGCTGCTGCTGCCCGTGCTGGTGCTGGACCTGCTGCTGCTGCCCCTGCTGCTACTGTCCCTGCTGGTGCTGTTCCTGCAAATGCTGCTCCTGCTGGTGCTGTTCCTGCTGATGCTGCCCCTGCCGGTGCTGCTGCCCCTGCTGGTGCTTTTCCTGCTGGTGCTTCTGCCCCTGCTGGTGCTGTTCCTGCCGTTGCTGCTCCTGCTGCTGCTGCCCCTGCTGATGCTGCCCCTGCTGGTGCTGTTCCTGCAGTTACAGTTCCTGCTGCTGCTGCCCCTGCTGCTGCTGTCCCTGCTGTTGCTGCCCCAGCAGTTGCTGTTCCTGCAGGTGCTGTTCCTGCTGGTGTTGCTGCCCCTGCTGGTGCTGTTCCTACTGCTGCCGCCCCTGCTGGTGCTGCCCCTGCTGGTGCTATTTCTGCTGCTACGGCCTCTGCGGGTGCTGTTGCCGCTGCTGTCCCTGCTGGTGCTGTTCATGCTGCTGCCCCTGCTGCTGATGCCCCTGCTGGTGCTGTTCCTGCTGCTGCTGCCCCTGCTGGTGCTGTTCCTGATGCTGCCCCTGCTGGTGCTTTACATGCTACTGCCCCTGCTGCTGCCCCTGCTGGTGTCTGTTCCGGCTGGTGCTGATAATGCTGCTGCCCCTGCTGCTGCTGCCCCTGCTGGTGCTGCTCCTGCTGGTGTTGCTCATGCTGGTGCATTCCCGGCTGGTGCTTCTACCGCTGCTGCTGCTCACCCTGGGGCTGCCCCTCCTGGTGCTGTTCGTGCTGCTGCTACTGCCCCTGCTGGTGCTGCTCCTGCTGGTGCTGTTCCTGCTGGTACTGCTCCTGCTGGTGCTGTTCCTGCTGGTACTGTTCCAGCTGGTACTGTTCCTGCTGGTGCTGCCGTTGCTGGTGCTGTTCCTGCTGGTGCTGTTCATGCTGGTACTGTTCCCGCTGGTGCTGTTCCTGCTGGTAGTGTTCCTGCTGGAGCTGCCACTGCAGGTGCTGCTCCTGCTGATACTGCTCCTGCTGGTGCTGTTCCTGCTGGTAATGTTGCTGATGGTGCTGGCGCTGCTGGTGCTGTTCCAGCTGGTGTTGCTCCAGTTGGTTCTGCACCTGCTGCTGCTGTTCCTGCTGCTGCTGTTCCTGCTGGTGCTGCTCGTGCTGGTGCAGTCCCTGCTTGTGCTGCTACCTCTGCTGCTGCTGCTGCTCCTGCTGGTGCTGTTCCTGCTGGTACTGCTCCTGCTGGTGCTGTTCCGGATGGTTCTGTTCCTACTGGTGCTGCCGCTGCTGGTACTGTACCTGCTTGTGCTGCTCCAGCTGGTGCTGCCGCTGCTGGTGCTGGTCCTGCTGGTGCTGTTCCTGCTGGTGCTGCCCCTGCTGGTGCTGCCCTTGCTGGTGCTGATCCTGCTGCTGCTGTTCTTGCAGCTGCTGCCACTGCTGGTGCTGCCCAGCTGCTGCTGCCACTCCTGGTGCTGCCCCTGTTGGTGATGCTCCTGCTGCTGCTGCCCCTGCTGCTGCTGCTCCTGCCCCTGCTTGTTCTGTTCCTGCTGGTGCTTTTCCTGCTGTTGCTGCCCCGGCTGGTGCTTTTCCTGATACTGACCATGCTGGTGCTGCCCCTGGTGGGGCTTTCCTGCTGCTACAGCCCCTGCTGCTGCTGGCCCTGCTGGTGCTGTCCCTGCTAGTGCTGTTCCTGCTGGTGCTGCCCCTGCTGGTGCTGTTCCTGCTCGTGCTGACCCTGCTGATGCTGTTCCTGCTGGTGTTGCCCGTGCTGTTGCAGTTCCTGCTGGTGCTGCCGCTGCTGATGCCGCCCCTGCTGGTTCTGTTTCTGCTGCTGTTGCTGCCCCTGCTACTGCTGCCCCTGCTGGTGCTGTTCCTGCTGTTGTCGTGCCTGCTGGTGCTGCCCCTGCTGGTACTGTTCTTGCTGCTGCTGTTCCTGGTGCTGCTGCCACTGCTGGTGCTGTTCCTGCTGCTGCTGTTCCTGCTGCTGCTGCCACTGCTGCTGCTACCCATGCTGGGGCTGTTCCTGCTGCTGCTGCCACTGCTGGTGCTGTTCCTGCTGGTGCTGTTCCTGCTGCTGCTGCCACTGCTGGTGCTGTTCCTGCTGGTGCTGTTCCTGCTGTTGCTGCTCCTGCTGGTGCTGTTCCTGCAACTGCCCCTGGCGGTGCTGTTCCTGCTGGTGCTGCCCCTACTGTTGCTGTTCCTGCTGCTGCTTCCCCTGCTGGTGCTGCAGCTGCTGCTGCCCTGCTACTGCTGCCCCTGCTGGTGCTGTTCCTGCTGCTGGCCCTGCTGCTGATGCCCCTGATGGTGCTGTTCCTGCTGCTGCTGCCCCTGAAGGTGCTGCCCCTGCTGCTGCTGTTCCTGCTTCTGCCCTTGCTGGTGCTATTCATGCTTCTGTCCTTCTGCTTCTGCTCCTGCTGGTGCTGTTCCTGCCGTTGCTGCTCCTGCTGCTGCTGCCCCTGCTGATGCTGCCCCTGCTGGTGCTGTTCCTGCAGTTACAGTTCCTGCTGCTGCTGCCCCTGCCGCTGCTGCCCCTGCTGCTGCTGCACCTGCTGGTGCTGTTCCTGCTGATGCTGTTCCAGCTGGTGCTGCCCCTGCCGGTGCTGTTCCTGCAGTTGCTGCTCTTGCTGCTTCTGCCCCTGCTGTTGCTGCCCCTGCAGTTGCTGTTCCTGCAGGTGCTGTTCCTGCTGGTGCTGCTGCCCCTGCTGGTGCTATTCCTGATGCTACGGCCCCTGCTGGTACTGTTCCTGCTTCTGTCCCTGCTGGTGCTGTTCCTGATGCTGCCCCTGCTGGTGCTTTACATGCTGCTGCCCCTGCTGCTGCTGCCCCTGCTGGTGCTGTTCTGGCTGGTGCTGTTCATTCTGCTGCCGCTGCTGCTGAATCTGCTGGTGCTTTCCCTGCTGGTGTTGCTCATGCTGGTGCAGTCCCAGCTGGTGGTTCTACCTCTGCTGCTGCTGCTAACCCTGGTGCTGCCCCTGCTGGTGCTGTTCGTGCTGCTGCTACTGCCCCTGCTGGTGCTGCTCCTGCTGGTGCTGTTCCCACTGGTACTGCTCCTGCTGGTGCTGTTCCTGCTGGTACTGTTCCTGCTGCTGCTGCCCCTGCTGGTGCTGTTCCTGATGCTGCCCCTGCTGGTTCTTTTCATGCTGCTGCCCCTGCTGCTGCCCCTGCTGGTGTCTGTTCCGGCTGGTGCTGTTCATGCTGCTGCCCCAGCTGCTGCTGCCCCTGCTGGTGCTGCTCCTGCTGGTGCTGCTCATGCTGGTGCAGACCCGGCTGGTGCTTCTACAGCTGCTGCTGCTCACCCTGGTGCTGCCCCTGCTGGTGCTGTTTGTGCTGCTGCTACTGCCCCTGCTGGTACTGCTCCTGCTGGTGCTGTTCCTGCTGGTACTGTTCCTGCTGGTACTGTTCCTGCTGGTGCTGCCGTTGCTGGTGCTGTTCCTGCTGGTGCTGTTCATGCTGGTACTGTTCCCGCTGGTGCTGTTCCTGCTGGTAGTGTTCCTGCTGGAGCTGCCACTGCAGGTGCTGCTCCTGCTGGTACTGCTCCTGCTGGTGCTGTTCCTGCTGGTAATGTTGCTGATGGTGCCGGCGCTGCTGGTGCTGTTCCTGCTGGTGCTGCTCCAGTTGGTTCTGCACCTGCTGCTGCTGTTCCTGCTGCTGCAGTTCCTGCTGGTGCTGCTCGTGCTGGTGCAGTCCCTGCTTGTGCTGCTACCTCTGCTGCTGCTGCTGCTCCTGCTGGTGCTGTTCCTGCTGGTACTGCTCCTGCTGGTGCTGTTCCGAATGGTTCTGTTCCTACTGGTGTTGCCGCTGCTGGTACTGTACCTGCTTGTGCTGCTCCAGCTGGTGCTGCCGCTGCTGCTGCTGGTCCTGCTGGTGCTGTTCCTGCTGGTGCTGCCCCTGCTGGTGCTGCCCTTGCTGGTGCTGATCCTGCTGCTGCTGTTCTTGTAGCTGCTGCCACTGCTGGTGCTGCCCTGCTGCTGCTGCCACTGCTGGTGCTGCTTCTGCTGGTGCTGCTCCTGCTGCTGCGGCCCCTGCTGGTGCTGCCCCTGCTTGTTCTGTTCCTGCTGGTGCTTTTCCTGCTGTTGCTGCCCCGGCTGGTGCTTTTCCTGATACTGACCATGCTGGTGCTGCCCCTGGTGGGGCTTTCCTGCTGCTACAGCCCCTGCTGCTGCTGGCCCTTCTGGTGCTGCCCCTGTTGGTGATGCTCCTGCTGCTGCTGCCCCTGCTGGTGCTGCTTCTGCTGCTGCAGGTCCTGCTGGTGCTGCTGCTGCTGATGCCGCCCCTGCTGGTTCTGTTTCTGTTGCTGTTGCTGCCCCTGCTGCTGCTGCCTTTGCTGGTGCTGTTCCTGCTGTTGATGCGCCTGCTGGTGCTGCCCCTGCTGGTGCTGTTCTTGCTGCTGCTGTTCCTGCTGCTGCTGTTCCTGCTGCTGCTGCCACTGCTGCTGCTACCCGTGCTGGTGCTGTTCCGACTGCTGCTGCCCCCTGCTGTTGCTGTGCCTGCTGCTGCTGTTCCTGCTGCTGATGCCACTGCTGGTGCTGTTCCTGCTGCTGCTGTTCCTGCTGCTGCTGCCACTGCTGGTGCTGTTCCTGCTGTTGCTGCTCCTGCTGGTGCTGTTCCTGCTGTTGATGCGCCTGCTGGTGCTGCCACTGCTGGTGCTGTTCTTGCTGCTGCTGTTCCTGCTGCTGCTGCCACTGCTGGTGCTGTTCCTGCTGCTGCTGTTCCTGCTGCTGCTGCCACTGCTGCTGCCACCCGTGCTGGTGCTGTTCCTGCTGCTGCTGCCCCTGCTGTTGCTGTGCCTGCTGCTGCTGTTCCTGCTGCTGCTGCCACTGCTGGTGCTGTTCCTGCTGGTGCTGTTCCTGCTGCTGCTGCCACTGCTGGTGCTGTTCCTGCTGTTGCTGCTCCTGCTGGTGCTGTTCCTGCAACTGCCCCGGCAGTGCTGTTCCTGCTGGTGCTGCCCCTGCTGTTGCTGTTCCTGCTGCTGCTGCCCCTGCTGGTGCTGCAGCTGCTGCTGCCTTGGTACTGCTGCCCCTGCTGGTGCTGTTCCTGCTGCTGGCCCTGCTGCTGCTGCCCCTGATGGTGCTGTTCCTGCTGCTGCCGCCCCTGCAGGTGCTGCCCCTGCTGCTGCTGTTCCAGCTGCTGCCCCTGCTGGTGCTGTTCATGCTTCTGCCCCTGATGATGCTGCCCCTGCTGTTGTTGTTCATGCTGCGTCTGCCCCTGCTGCTACTGTCCCTGCTGGGACTGTTCCTGCTGATGCTGCCCCTGCAGGGTGCTGTTCCTGCTGGTGCTGTTCCTGCAGCTGCTGCCACTGCTGGTGCTGTTCTTGCTGGTGCTGTTCCTGTTGCTACTGCCACTGCTGGTGCTGTTCCTGCTGGTGCTGTCCCTGCTGGTACTGTTCCTGCTGGTGCTGCCGCTGCAGGTGCTCTTCCTGCTGGTACTGCTCCTGCTGGTGCTGTTCCTGCTGGTACTTTTCCTGCTGGTGCTGTTCCTGCTGGTGCTGCTCGTGCTGCTGCTGCCCCTGCTGGTGCTGCCCTGCTGCTGCTGTTCCTGCTGGTGCTGTTCCAGCTGGTGCTGCTCCTGCTGGTGCTGCTGCCACTGCTGGTGATGTTCCTGCTGGTGCTGTTCCTGCAGTTGCTCTTCCTGCAGGTTCTGTTCCTGCTGGTGCTGCTGGCCCTTCTGGTGCTGTTCCTACTGCTGCCACCCATGCTCGTGCTGCCCCTGATGGTGCTATTCCTGCTGCTACGGCCCCTGCTGGTGCTGTTCCTGCAGCTGCCCCTGCAGGTGCTGTTCATGCTGCTGACCTTGCTTTGCTGACCCTGCTGGTGCTGTTCCTGCTGCTGCAGTCAATGCTGGTGCTTTTCCTGATGCTGCCCCTGCTGGTGCTGTTCGTGCTGCTGCCCCTGCTGGTGCTGTTCCTGCTGCTGCTGCTGCCCTGCTACTGCTGCCCGTGCTGGTGCTATTCCTGCTGCTGGCCCTGCTGCTGCTGCCCATGCTGGTGCTGATCCTGCTGCTGCTGCCCCTGCAGGTGCTCCCCTGTTGCTGCTGTTCCTGCTGCTGCCCCTGCTGGTGCTGTTCATGCATCTGCACCTGCTGCTGCTGCCCCTGCTGGTGTTGTTCATGCTGCTGCTGCCACTGCTGCTTCTATCTCTGTTGGTGCTGTTCCTGCTGATGCTGCCCCTGCTGGTGCTGTTCCAGCTGGGGCTGCCCCTGCTGGTGCTGCTGACCCTGCTGGTGCTGTTCCTGCTGGTGCCCCTGCTGATGCTGTTCCTGCTGATGCTGTTCCTGCTGGTGCTGCTGCCCCTGCTGGTGCTGTTCCTGCAGTTGCTGCTCTTGCTGCTGCTGCCCCGGCTGATGCTGCCCCTGCTGGTGCTGTTCCTGCAGTTACTGTTCCTGCTGCTGCTGCCCCTGCTGCTGCTGCCCCTGCTGGTGCTGTTCCTGCTGGTGCTGTTCCAGCTGGTGCTGCTCCTGCTGGTGCTGCTGCCACTGCTGGTGATGTTCCTGCTGGTGCTGTTCCTGCAGTTGCTCTTCCTGCAGGTTCTGTTCCTGCTGGTGCTGCTGCCCCTGCTGGTGTTGTTCCTACTGCTGCCACCCATGCTCGTGCTGCCCCTGATGGTGCTATTCCTGCTGCTACGGCCCCTGCTGGTGCTGTTCCTGCAGCTGCCCCTGCAGGTGCTGTTCATGCTGCTGACCTTGCTTTGCTGACCCTGCTGGTGCTGTTCCTGCTGCTGCAGTCAATGCTGGTGCTTTTCCTGATGCTGCCCCTGCTGGTGCTGTTCGTGCTGCTGCCCCTGCTGGTGCTGTTCCTGCTGCTGCTGCTGCCCTGCTACTGCTGCCCGTGCTGGTGCTGTTCCTGCTGCTGGCCCTGCTGCTGCTGCCCATGCTGGTGCTGATCCTGCTGCTGCTGCCCCTGCAGGTGCTCCCCTGTTGCTGCTGTTCCTGCTGCTGCCCCTGCTGGTGCTGTTCATGCATCTGCACCTGCTGCTGCTGCCCCTGCTGGTGTTGTTCATGCTGCTGCTGCCACTGCTGCTTCTATCCCTGTTGGTGCTGTTCCTGCTGATGCTGCCCCTGCTGGTGCTGTTCCAGCTGGGGCTGCCCCTGCTGGTGCTGCTGACCCTGCTGGTGCTGTTCCTGCTGGTGCCCCTGCTGATGCTGTTCCTGCTGATGCTGTTCCTGCTGGTGCTGCTGCCCCTGCTGGTGCTGTTCCTGCAGTTGCTGCTCTTGCTGCTGCTGCCCCGGCTGATGCTGCCCCTGCTGGTGCTGTTCCTGCAGTTACTGTTCCTGCTGCTGCTGCCCCTGCTGCTGCTGCCCCTGCTGGTGCTGTTCCTGCTGGTGCTGTTCCAGCTGGTGCTGCTCCTGCTGGTGCTGCTGCCCCTGCTGGTGATGTTCCTGCTGGTGCTGTTCCTGCAGTTGCTCTTCCTGCAGGTTCTGTTCCTGCTGGTGCTGCTGCCCCTGCTGGTGTTGTTCCTACTGCTGCCACCCATGCTCGTGCTGCCCCTGATGGTGCTATTCCTGCTGCTACGGCCCCTGCTGGTGCTGTTCCTGCAGCTGCCCCTGCAGGTGCTGTTCATGCTGCTGACCTTGCTTTGCTGACCCTGCTGGTGCTGTTCCTGCTGCTGCAGTCAATGCTGGTGCTTTTCCTGATGCTGCCCCTGCTGGTGCTGTTCGTGCTGCTGCCCCTGCTGGTGCTGTTCCTGCTGCTGCTGCTGCCCTGCTACTGCTGCCCGTGCTGGTGCTGTTCCTGCTGCTGGCCCTGCTGCTGCTGCCCATGCTGGTGCTGATCCTGCTGCTGCTGCCCCTGCAGGTGCTCCCCTGTTGCTGCTGTTCCTGCTGCTGCCCCTGCTGGTGCTGTTCATGCATCTGCACCTGCTGCTGCTGCCCCTGCTGGTGTTGTTCATGCTGCTGCTGCCACTGCTGCTTCTATCCCTGTTGGTGCTGTTCCTGCTGATGCTGCCCCTGCTGGTGCTGTTCCAGCTGGGGCTGCCCCTGCTGGTGCTGCTGACCCTGCTGGTGCTGTTCCTGCTGGTGCCCCTGCTGATGCTGTTCCTGCTGATGCTGTTCCTGCTGGTGCTGCTGCCCCTGCTGGTGCTGTTCCTGCAGTTGCTGCTCTTGCTGCTGCTGCCCCGGCTGATGCTGCCCCTGCTGGTGCTGTTCCTGCAGTTACTGTTCCTGCTGCTGCTGCCCCTGCTGCTGCTGCCCCTGCTGGTGCTGTTCCTGCTGGTGCTGTTCCAGCTGGTGCTGCTCCTGCTGGTGCTGCTGCCCCTGCTGGTGATGTTCCTGCTGGTGCTGTTCCTGCAGTTGCTCTTCCTGCAGGTTCTGTTCCTGCTGGTGCTGCTGCCCCTGCTGGTGTTGTTCCTACTGCTGCCACCCATGCTCGTGCTGCCCCTGATGGTGCTATTCCTGCTGCTACGGCCCCTGCTGGTGCTGTTCCTGCTTGTGCTGTTCCTGCTGGTGCTGTTCCTGCTGGTGCTGTTCCTGCTGCTGCTGCTGCCCTGCTACTGCTGCCCCTGCTGGTGCTGTTCCTGCTGCTGGCCCTGCTGCTTCTGCCCATGCTGGTGCTGATCCTGCTGCTGCTGCCCCTGCAGGTGCTCCCCTGTTGCTGCTGTTCCTGCTGCTGCCCCTGCTGGTGCTGTTCATGCATCTGCACCTGCTGCTGCTGCCCCTGCTGGTGTTGTTCATGCTGCTGCTGCCACTGCTGCTACTATCCCTGTTGGTGCTGTTCCTGCTGGCGCTGCCCCTGCTGGTGCTGTTCCTGCAGTTGCTGCTCCTGCTGGTGCTGATCCTGTGCTGTTGCCCCTGCTGGTGATGTTCCTGCAGTTGCTGTTCCTGCTGCTGCCCCTGATGGCGCTGCCCCTGCTGCTGCTACATCTGCTGGTGCTCTTCCAGCTGGTGCTGTTCCAGAAAGTGTTGCCCCTTCAGGTGCTGTTCCTGCTGCTGCTGCTGGTGCTGCCCCTGCTGGTGCTGTACCTGCTTGTGCTGTTCCTGCAGTTGCTGTTCCTGCTGCTGCCCCTGCTGGTGCTGACCCTGCTGCTGCTGCACCTCCTGGTGCAGTTCCTGCTTGTGCTGTTCCAGCTGGTGTTGCCCCTGCTGGTGCTGTTCCTGCTGCTGCTGCTGCCCCTGCTGGTGCTGTTCCAGCTGATGCTGTTCCTGCTGGTGCTGCTTTCCCTGCTGGTGCTGTTCATGCTGGTGCCCCTGCTGGTGCTGTTCCTGCTGGTGCTGCTGCTCCTGCTGGTGCTGTACCTGCTGCTGCCCCTTCACGTGCTGTTCCTGCTGCTATGGTTCCTGCTGGTGCTATTCCTGCTGCTACCCCTGCTGGCGCTACCCCTGCTGGTGCAGCTCATGCTGTTGCCCCTGATTGTGCTGTTCCTGATGCTGCCACAGCTGGTGCTGTTCATGCTGCTGCCCCTGTTGGTGCTGTTCCTGCTTCTGCTGCCCCTGCAAGTGCTGCCCCTGCTGGTACAGTTCCTGCTGCTGCCCCTGTTGGTGCTGTTCATGCTGCTGCCCCTGCTGCTGCTGCCCCTGCGGGTGCTGTTCCTGCTGATGCTGCCTCTGCTGGTGCTGTTCATGCAGTTGCTGCCGCTGCTGCTGCTGTTCCTGCAGTTGCTGCTAGTGCCGGTTCTGTTCCTGCTGGTGCTGCCCCTCCTGGTGTTGTTCCTGCAGTTGCTGTTCCTGCTGCTGCTGTCCCTGCTGGTGCTGCACCTGCTGCTGCTGCACATGATGGTGCTGTTCCTGCTGGTGCTGTTCCAGAAAGTGCTGCCCCTGCTGGTGCTGTTCCTGCTGCTGCTGATGCCCCTGCTGCTGCTGCCCCTGCTGGTGCTGTTCCGGATGATGCTACCACTGCTGGTGCTGTTCCTGCAAATGCTGCTCGTGCTGGTGCTGTTCCTGCTGGCGCTGCCCCTGCTGGTGCTGTTCCTGCAGTTGCTGCTCCTGCTGGTGCTGATCCTGTGCTGTTGCCCCTGCTGGTGATGTTCCTGCAGTTGCTGTTCCTGCTGCTGCCCCTGATGGCGCTGCCCCTGCTGCTGCTACATCTGCTGGTGCTCTTCCAGCTGGTGCTGTTCCAGAAAGTGTTGCCCCTTCAGGTGCTGTTCCTGCTGCTGCTGCTGGTGCTGCCCCTGCTGGTGCTGTACCTGCTTGTGCTGTTCCTGCAGTTGCTGTTCCTGCTGCTGCTGCCCCTGCTGGTGCTGACCCTGCTGCTGCTGCACCTCCTGGTGCAGTTCCTGCTTGTGCTGTTCCAGCTGGTGTTGCCCCTGCTGGTGCTGTTCCTGCTTCTGCTGCTGCCCCTACTGCTGCTGCCCCTGCTGGTGCTGTTCCTGCTGATACTGCCCCTGCTGGTGCTGATACTGCAGTTGCTGCTCCTGCTGGTGCTGTTCCTGCTGGTGTTGTTCCTGCAGTTGCTGCTCCTGCTGCTGCTATTCCTGCTGGTGCTGCCCCTGCTGGTGATGACCCTGCTGCTGCCCCTGCTGCTGCTGTCCCTGCTGGTGTGGTTCATGCTGCTGCTGCCCCTGCTGGTGCTGTTGCTGCTGATGCTGCCCCTGCTGGTGCTGTTCCTGCAATTGATGCCCCTGCTGATGCTATTCCTGCAGTTGCTGCCCCTGCTGGTGCTGTTCCTGCAGTTGCTGCTCCTGCTGGTGCTGATCCTGTGCTGTTGCCCCTGCTGGTGATGTTCCTGCAGTTGCTGTTCCTGCTGCTGCCCCTGATGGCGCTGCCCCTGCTGCTGCTACATCTGCTGGTGCTCTTCCAGCTGGTGCTGTTCCAGAAAGTGTTGCCCCTTCAGGTGCTGTTCCTGCTGCTGCTGCTGGTGCTGCCCCTGCTGGTGCTGTACCTGCTTGTGCTGTTCCTGCAGTTGCTGTTCCTGCTGCTGCTGCCCCTGCTGGTGCTGACCCTGCTGCTGCTGCACCTCCTGGTGCAGTTCCTGCTTGTGCTGTTCCAGCTGGTGTTGCCCCTGCTGGTGCTGTTCCTGCTTCTGCTGCTGCCCCTACTGCTGCTGCCCCTGCTGGTGCTGTTCCTGCTGATACTGCCCCTGCTGGTGCTGATACTGCAGTTGCTGCTCCTGCTGGTGCTGTTCCTGCTGGTGTTGTTCCTGCAGTTGCTGCTCCTGCTGGTGCTATTCCTGCTGGTGCTGCCCCTGCTGGTGATGACCCTGCTGCTGCCCCTGCTGCTGCTGTCCCTGCTGGTGTGGTTCATGCTGCTGCTGCCCCTGCTGGTGCTGTTGCTGCTGATGCTGCCCCTGCTGGTGCTGTTCCTGCAATTGATGCCCCTGCTGATGCTATTCCTGCAGTTGCTGCCGCTGCTGGTGCTGTTCCTGCAGTTGCTGCTACTGCTGGTGCTGTTCCTGCAGTTGCAGTTCCTGCTGCTGCCCCTGCTGGTGCTGTTCATGCTGCTGCTGCCCTTGCTGGTGCTGTTCCTGCAGTTGCAGCCCCTGCTGGTGCTGTTCCTGCAGTTGCTGCTACTGCTGTTGCTGTTCCTGCTGGTGCTGCCCCTGCTTGTGCTGTTCCTGCAGTTGCTGTTCCTGCTGCTGCTGCCCCTGCTGGTGCTGACCCTGCTGCTGCTGCACCTCCTGGTGCTGTTCCTGCTGGTGCTGTTCCAGCTGGTGTTGCCCCTGCTGGAGCTGTTCCTGCTGCTGCTGCTGCCCCTACTGCTGCTGCCCCTTCTGGTGCTGTTCCTGCTGATGCTGCCCCTGCTGGTGCTGATCCTGCAGTTGCTGCTCCTGCTGGTGCTGTTCCTGCTGGTGTTGTTCCTGAAGTTGCTGCTCCTGCTGCTGCTTCCCCTGCTGCTGCTGTCCCTGCTGGTGCTGTTCCTGCTGGTGCTGCCCCTGCTTGTGCTGTTCCTGCAGTTGCTTGTCCTGCTGCTGCCCCTGTTGGTGCTGCCCCTGCTGCTGCTGCACCTCCTGGTGCTGCCCCTGCTGGTGCTGTTCCTGCTGATGCTGCCCCTGCTGCTGCTGTTCCTGCAATTGCTGCCCCTGCTGGTGCTATTGCTGCAGTTGCTGCCCCTGCTGGTGCTGTTCCTGCAGTTGCTGCTACTGCTGGTGCTGTTCCTGCTGGTGCTGCCCCTGCTTGTGCAGTTCCTGCAGTTGCATTTCCTGTTGCTGCCCCTGCTGGTGCTGTTCATGCTGCCGCCCCTGCTGCTGCTGCCCCTGCTGGTGTGGTTCATGCTGCTGCTGCCCCTGCTGGTGCTGTTCCTGCTGATGCTGCCCCTGCTAGTGCTGTCCCTGCAGTTGATACCCCTGCTGGTGCTGTTCCTGCAGTTGCTGCCCCTGCTGGTGCTGTTCCTGCAGTTGCTGCCCCTGCTTGTGCTGTTCCTGCAGTTGCTGTTCATGCTGCTGCTGCCCCTGCTGGTGCTGACCATGCTGCTGCTGCACCTCCTGGTGCTGTTCCTGCTGGTGCTGTTCCAGCTGGTTTTGCCCCTGCTGGAGCTGTTCCTGCTGCTGCTGCTGGTGCTGCCCCTGCTGGTGCTGTACCTGCTTGTGCTGTTCCTGCATTTGCTGTTCCTTCTGCTGCTGCCCCTGCTGGTGCTGACCCTGCTGCTGCTGCACCTCCTTGTGCAGTTCCTGCTTGTGCTGTTCCAGCTGGTGTTGCCCCTGCTGGTGCTGTTCCTGCTTCTGCTGCTGCCCCTACAGCTGCTGCCCCTGCTGGTGCTGTTCCTGCTGATACTGCCCCTGCTGGTGCTGATACTGCAGTTGCTGCTCCTGCTGGTGCTGTTCCTGCTGGTGTTGTTCCTGCAGTTGCTACTCCTGCTGGTGAGATTCCTGCTGGTGCTGCCCCTGCTGGTGCTGCCCCTGCGGCTGCTGCCCCTGCTGCTGCTGTCCCTGCTGGTGTGGTTCATGAAGATGCTGTCCCTGCTGGTTCTATTCCTGCTGTTGATGCCCCTGCTGGTGCTGTTCCTGCAATTGCAGCCCCTGCTGGTGCTGTTCCTGCAGTTGCTGCCGCTGCTGGTGCTGTTCCTGCAGTTGCAGGTACTGCTGGTGCTGTTCCTGCTGGTGCTGCCCCTGCTTGTGCTGTTCCTGCAGTTGCAGTTCGTGCTGCTGCCCCTGCTGGTGCTGTTCATGCTGCCGCCCCTGCTGCTGCTGCCCCTGCTGGTGTGGTTCATGCTGCTGCTGCCCCTGCTGGTGCTGTTCCTGCTGATGCTGCCCCTGCTGGTGCTGTTCCTGCAGTTGCTGCCCCTGCTGGTGCTGTTCCTGCAGTTGCTGCCCCTGCTGCTGCTGATCTTGCAGTTGATGCTACTGCTGTTGCTGTTCCTGCTGGTGCTGCCCCTGCTTGTGCTGTTCCTGCAGTTGCTGTTCCTGCTGCTGCTGCCCCTGCTGGTGCTGACCCTGCTGCTGCTGCACCTCCTGGTGCTGTTCCTGCTGGTGCTGTTCCAGCTGGTGTTGCCCCTGCTGGAGATGTTCCTGCTGCTGCTGCTGCCCCTACTGCTGCTGCCCCTTCTGTTGCTGTTCCTGCTGATGCTGCCCCTGCTGGTGCTGATCCTGCAGTTGCTGCTCCTGCTGGTGCTGTTCCTGCTGGTGTTGTTCCTGCAGTTGCTGCTCCTGCTGGTGCTATTCCTGCTGGCGCTGCCCCTGCTGGTGCTGCCCCTGCTGCTGCTTCCCCTGCTGGTGCTGTCCCTGCTGGTGCTTTTCCTGCTGGTGCTGCCCCTGCTGGTCCTGCCCCTGATGCTGCTTCCCCTGCTGGTGCTGTCCCTGCTGGTGCTTTTCCTGCTGGTGCTGCCCCTGCTGGTGCTGCTCCTGCAGTTGCTTGTCCTGCTGCTGCTGCCCCTGCTGGTGCTGCCCCTGCTGCTGCTGCACCTCCTGGTGCTGTACATGCTGGTGCTGTTCCAGCTGGTGTTGCCCCTGCTGGTTCTGTTCCTGCTGCTGCTGCTGCCCCTGCTGCTGCTGCCTTTGCTGGTGCTGTTCCTGTTGATGCTGCCCCTGCTGCTGCTGATCATGCAGTTGCTGCTCCTGCTGGTGCTGGTCCTGCTGGTGCTGCCCCTGCTGGTGCTGTTCCTGCAGTTGCTGCTCCTGCTGGTGCTGTTCCAGCTGGTGCTGCCCCTGCTGGTGCTGCCCCTGCTGCTGCTGCCCCTGCTGTTGCTGTTCCTGCTGGTGCTGTTCCTGATGGTGATGCACCTGCTGGTGCTGCCCCTGCTGGTGCTTTTCCTGCTGGTGCTGCCCCTGCTGGTGCTGTTCCTGCTGCTGCTGCTGCCCCTGCTGGTGCTGTTCCAGCTGGTGCTGCCCCGGCTGTTGCTGTTCCTGCTGGCGCTGTTCCTGCTGGTGCTGTTCCTGCTGGTGCTGTTTTCCCTGCTGGTGCCGTTCCTGCTGGTGCTGCTGCTCCTGCTGGTGCTGTAACTGCTGCTGCCCCTTCACGTGCTGTTCCTGCTGCTATGGCTCCTGCTGGTGCTGTTCCTGCTGCTACCCCTGCTGGCGCTACTCCTGCTGGTGCAGCTCATGCTGTTGCCCCTGATTGTGCTGTTCCTGATGCTGCCACTGCTGGTGCTGTTCATGCTGCTGCCCCTGTTGGTGCTGTTCCTGCTTCCGCTGCCCCTGCAAGTGCTGCCACTGCTGGTACAGTTCCTGCTGCTGCCCCTGTTGGAGCTGTTCATGCTGCTGCCCCTGCTGCTGCTGCCCCTGCTGGTGTTGTTCATGCTGCTGCTGCCCCTGCGGGTGCTGTTCCTGCTGATGCTGCCCTTGCTGGTGCTGTTCATGCAGTTGCTGCCGCTGCTGCTGCTGTTCCTGCAGTTTCTGCTAGTGCCGGTGCTGTTCCTGCTGGTGCTGCCCCTGCTGGTGTTGTTCATGCAGTTGCTGTTCCTGCTGCTGCTGTCCCTGCTAGTGCTGCACCTGCTGCTGCTGCACATGCTGGTTCTGTTCCAGAAAGTGCTGCCCCTGCTGGTGCTGTTCCTGCAGTTGCTGTTCCTGCTGCTGCTGCCCCTGCTGGTGCTGTACCTGCAGGTGCTGCCCCTACTGGTGCTGTTCCTGCTGCTGCTGCTGGTGCTGCCCCTGCTGGTGCTGTACCTGCTTGTGCTGTTCCTGCAGTTGCTGTTCCTGCTGCAGCTGCCCCTGCTGGTGCTGACCCTGCTGCTGCTGCACCTCCTGGTGCAGTTCCTGCTTGTGCTGTTCCAGCTGGTGTTGCCCCTGCTGGTGCTGTTCCTGCTTCTGCTGCTGCCCCTACTGCTGCTGCCCCTGCTGGTGCTGTTCCTGCTGATACTGCCCCTGCTAGTGCTGATACTGCAGTTGCTGCTCCTGCTGGTGCTGTTCCTGCTGGTGCTTTCCTGCAGTTGCTGCTCCTGCTGGTGCTATTCCTGCTGGTGCTGCCCCTGCTGGTGCTGACCCTGCTGCTGCTGCCCCTGCTGCTGCTGTCCCTGCTGGTGTGGTTCATGCTGCTGCTGCCCCTGCTGGTGCTGGTCCTGCTGATGCTGCCCCTGCTGCTGCTGTTCCTGCAATTGCTGCCCCTGCTGGTGCTATTCCTGCAGTTGCTGCTGCTGCTGGTGCTGGTCCTGCAGTTGCTGCTACTGCTGGTGCTGTTCCTGCTGGTGCTGCCCCTGCTTGTGCGGTTCATGCAGTTGCAGTTCCTGCTGCTGCCCCTGCTGGTGCTGTTCATGCTGCTGCTGCCCTTGCTGGTCCTGTTCCTGCAGTTGCTGCCCCTGCTGGTGCTGTTCCTGCCGTTGCTGCTACTGCTGTTGCTGTTCCTGCTGATGCTGCCCCTGCTGCTGCTGTTCCTGCAGTTGCTGCCCCTGCTGGTGCTGTTCCTGCAGTTGCTGCCCCTGCTGCTGCTGATCTTGCAGTTGATGCTACTGCTGTTGCTGTTCCTGCTGGTGCTGCCCCTGCTTGTGCTGTTCCTGCAGTTGCTGTTCCTGCTGCTGCTGCCCCTGCTGGTGCTGACCCTGCTGCTGCTGCACCTCCTGGTGCTGTTCCTGCTGGTGCTGTTCCAGCTGGTGTTGCCCCTGCTGGAGATGTTCCTGCTGCTGCTGCTGCCCCTACTGCTGCTGCCCCTTCTGGTGCTGTTCCTGCTGATGCTGCCCCTGCTGGTGCTGATCCTGCAGTTGCTGCTCCTGCTGGTGCTGTTCCTGCTGGTGTTGTTCCTGCAGTTGCTGCTCCTGCTGGTGCTATTCCTGCTGGCGCTGCCCCTGCTGGTGCTGCCCCTGCTGCTGCTTCCCCTGCTGGTGCTGTCCCTGCTGGTGCTTTTCCTGCTGGTGCTGCCCCTGCTGGTCCTGCCCCTGCTGCTGCTTCCCCTGCTGGTGCTGTCCCTGCTGGTGCTTTTCCTGCTGGTGCTGCACCTGCTGGTGCTGCTCCTGCAGTTGCTTGTCCTGCTGCTGCTGCCCCTGCTGGTGCTGCCCCTGCTGCTGCTGCACCTCCTGGTGCTGTACATGCTGGTGCTGTTCCAGCTGGTGTTGCCCCTGCTGGTTCTGTTCCTGCTGCTGCTGCTGCCCCTGCTGCTGCTGCCTTTGCTGGTGCTGTTCCTGTTGATGCTGCCCCTGCTGCTGCTGATCATGCAGTTGCTGCTCCTGCTGGTGCTGGTCCTGCTGGTGCTGCCCCTGCTGGTGCTGTTCCTGCAGTTGCTGCTCCTGCTGGTGCTGTTCCAGCTGGTGCTGCCCCTGCTGGTGCTGCCCCTGCTGCTGCTGCCCCTGCTGTTGCTGTTCCTGCTGGTGCTGTTCCTGATGGTGATGCACCTGCTGGTGCTGCCCCTGCTGGTGCTTTTCCTGCTGGTGCTGCCCCTGCTGGTGCTGTTCCTGCTGCTGCTGCTGCCCCTGCTGGTGCTGTTCCAGCTGGTGCTGCCCCGGCTGATGCTGTTCCTGCTGGCGCTGTTCCTGCTGGTGCTGTTCCTGCTGGTGCTGTTTTCCCTGCTGGTGCCGTTCCTGCTGGTGCTGCTGCTCCTGCTGGTGCTGTAACTGCTGCTGCCCCTTCACGTGCTGTTCCTGCTGCTATGGCTCCTGCTGGTGCTGTTCCTGCTGCTACCCCTGCTGGCGCTACCCCTGCTGGTGCAGCTCATGCTGTTGCCCCTGATTGTGCTGTTCCTGATGCTGCCACTGCTGGTGCTGTTCATGCTGCTGCCCCTGTTGGTGCTGTTCCTGCTTCTGCTGCCCCTGCAAGTGCTGCCACTGCTGGTACAGTTCCTGCTGCTGCCCCTGTTGGAGCTGTTCATGCTGCTGCCCCTGCTGCTGCTGCCCCTGCTGGTGTTGTTCATGCTGCTGCTGCCCCTGCGGGTGCTGTTCCTGCTGATGCTGCCCTTGCTGGTGCTGTTCATGCAGTTGCTGCCGCTGCTGCTGCTGTTCCTGCAGTTTCTGCTAGTGCCGGTGCTGTTCCTGCTGGTGCTGCCCCTGCTGGTGTTGTTCATGCAGTTGCTGTTCCTGCTGCTGCTGTCCCTGCTAGTGCTGCACCTGCTGCTGCTGCACATGCTGGTTCTGTTCCAGAAAGTGCTGCCCCTGCTGGTGCTGTTCCTGCAGTTGCTGTTCCTGCTGCTGCTGCCCCTGCTGGTGCTGTACCTGCAGGTGCTGCCCCTACTGGTGCTGTTCCTGCTGCTGCTGCTGGTGCTGCCCCTGCTGGTGCTGTACCTGCTTGTGCTGTTCCTGCAGTTGCTGTTCCTGCTGCAGCTGCCCCTGCTGGTGCTGACCCTGCTGCTGCTGCACCTCCTGGTGCAGTTCCTGCTTGTGCTGTTCCAGCTGGTGTTGCCCCTGCTGGTGCTGTTCCTGCTTCTGCTGCTGCCCCTACTGCTGCTGCCCCTGCTGGTGCTGTTCCTGCTGATACTGCCCCTGCTAGTGCTGATACTGCAGTTGCTGCTCCTGCTGGTGCTGTTCCTGCTGGTGCTTTCCTGCAGTTGCTGCTCCTGCTGGTGCTATTCCTGCTGGTGCTGCCCCTGCTGGTGCTGACCCTGCTGCTGCTGCCCCTGCTGCTGCTGTCCCTGCTGGTGTGGTTCATGCTGCTGCTGCCCCTGCTGGTGCTGGTCCTGCTGATGCTGCCCCTACTGCTGCTGCCCCTGCTGGTGCTGTTCCTGCTGATACTGCCCCTGCTAGTGCTGATACTGCAGTTGCTGCTCCTGCTGGTGCTGTTCCTGCTGGTGCTTTCCTGCAGTTGCTGCTCCTGCTGGTGCTATTCCTGCTGGTGCTGCCCCTGCTGGTGCTGACCCTGCTGCTGCTGCCCCTGCTGCTGCTGTCCCTGCTGGTGTGGTTCATGCTGCTGCTGCCCCTGCTGGTGCTGGTCCTGCTGATGCTGCCCCTGCTGCTGCTGTTCCTGCAATTGCTGCCCCTGCTGGTGCTATTCCTGCAGTTGCTGCCGCTGCTGGTGCTGGTCCTGCAGTTGCTGCTACTGCTGGTGCTGTTCCTGCTGGTGCTGCCCCTGCTTGTGCGGTTCATGCAGTTGCAGTTCCTGCTGCTGCCCCTGCTGGTGCTGTTCATGCTGCTGCTGCCCTTGCTGGTCCTGTTCCTGCAGTTGCTGCCCCTGCTGGTGCTGTTCCTGCCGTTGCTGCTACTGCTGTTGCTGTTCCTGCTGATGCTGCCCCTGCTGCTGCTGTTCCTGCAATTGCTGCCCCTGCTGGTGCTATTCCTGCAGTTGCTGCCGCTGCTGGTGCTGGTCCTGCAGTTGCTGCTACTGCTGGTGCTGTTCCTGCTGATGCTGCCCTTGCTGGTGCTGTTCATGCAGTTGCTGCCGCTGCTGCTGCTGTTCCTGCAGTTTCTGCTAGTGCCGGTGCTGTTCCTGCTGGTGCTGCCCCTGCTGGTGTTGTTCATGCAGTTGCTGTTCCTGCTGCTGCTGTCCCTGCTAGTGCTGCACCTGCTGCTGCTGCACATGCTGGTTCTGTTCCAGAAAGTGCTGCCCCTGCTGGTGCTGTTCCTGCAGTTGCTGTTCCTGCTGCTGCTGCCCCTGCTGGTGCTGTACCTGCAGGTGCTGCCCCTACTGGTGCTGTTCCTGCTGCTGCTGCTGGTGCTGCCCCTGCTGGTGCTGTACCTGCTTGTGCTGTTCCTGCAGTTGCTGTTCCTGCTGCAGCTGCCCCTGCTGGTGCTGACCCTGCTGCTGCTGCACCTCCTGGTGCTGTACCTGCTGGTGCTGTTCCAGCTGGTGCTGCCGCTGCTGGAGCTGTTCCTACTGCTGCCCCTGCTTGTGCTGCTCCTGCTGGTGCTGTTCCAGCTGGTTATGCCCCTGCTGCTGCTGCCCCTGCTGGTGCTGCCCCTGCTGTTGCTGTCCCTGCTGGTGCTGTTCCTGCTGGTGCTGCCACTGATGGTGCTACCCCTGCTGGTGCTGCCCCTGCTGGTGCTGATCCTGCTGGTGCTGCCCCTGCTGGTACTGTTCCTGCTGCTGCTGCTGCCCCTGCTGGTGCTGTTCCAGCTGGTGCTGCCCCGGCTGTTGCTGTTCCTGCTGGCGCTGTTCCTGCTGGCGCTGTTCCTGCTGGTGCTGCTGTCCCTGCTGGTGCTGTTCATGCTGCTGCCCCTGCTGGTGCTGCCCCTGCTGTTGCTGTCCCTGCTGGTGCTGTTCTTGCTGGTGCTGCCACTGATGGTGCTACCCCTGCTGGTGCTGCCCCTGCTGGTGCTGATCCTGCTGGTGCTGCCCCTGCTGGTACTGTTCCTGCTGCTGCTGCTGCCCCTGCTGGTGCTGTTCCAGCTGGTGCTGCCCCGGCTGTTGCTGTTCCTGCTGGCGCTGTTCCTGCTGGTGCTGTTCCTGCTTGTGCTGCTGTCCCTGCTGGTGCTGTTCATGCTGGTGCCCCTGCTGGTGCTGTTCCTGCTGGTGCTGCTGCACCTGGTGGTGCTGTACCTGCTGCTGCCCCTTCACGTGCTGTTCCTGCTGCTATGGCCCCTGCTGGTGCTATTCCTGCTGCTGCCCCTGCTTGTGCTGCTCCTGCTGGTACTATTCCAGCTGGTTAGGCCCCTGCTGGTGCTGCCACTGCTGGTGCTGCCCCTGCTGTTGCTCTCACTGCTGGTGTTGTTCCTGCTGGTGCTGCCATTGCTGGTGCTGGTCCTGATGGTGCTGCCCCTGCTGGTGCTGCCCCTGCTGGTGCTGATCCTGCTGCTGCTGCCCCGGCTGGTACTGTTCCTGCTGCTGCTGCTGCCCCTGCTGGTGCTGTTCCAGCTGGTGCTGCCCCGGCTGTTGCTGTTCCTGCTGGCGCTGTTCCTGCTGGTGCTGTTCCTGCTGGTGCTGTTCCTGCAGTTGCTGCCCCTGCTGGTGCTATTCATGCTGCTGCCCCTGCTGGTGCTGTTCCTGCTGCTGCAGCACCTACTGGTGCTGCCCCTACTGGTGCAGTTCCTGCTACTGCCCCTGCTGGTGCTGTTCATGCTGCTGCCCCTACCGCTGCTGCCCCTGCTGGTGTGGTTCATTCTGCTGCTGCCCCTGCTGGTGCTGTTCCTGCTGATGCTGCCCCTGCTGGTGCTGTTCCTGCAGTTGCTGCCCCTGCTGGTGCTGTTCATGCAGTTGCTGCCGCTGCTGGTGCTGTTCCTGCAGTTGCTGCTAGTGCCAGTGCTGTTCCTGCTGGTGCTGCCCCTGCTGGTGTTGTTCCTGCAGTTGCTGTTCCTGCTGCTGCTGCCCCTGCTGGTGCTGGCCCTGCTGCTGCTGCACCTGCTGGTGCTGTTCCTGCTGTTGCTGTTCCAGAAAGTGCTGCCCCTTCAGGTGCTGTTCCTGCTGCTGCTGATGCCCCTGCTACTGCTGCCCCTGCTGGTGCTGTTCCTGCTGATGCTGCCGCTGCTGGTGCTGTTCCTGCGAATGCTGCTCCTGCTGGTGCTGTTCCTACTGGCGCCGCACCTGCTGGTGCTGTTCCTTCAGTTGCTGTTCCTGCTGCTGCTGCATCTGCTGGTGCTGACCCTGCTGCTTCTGCACCTTCCGGTGCTGGTGCTGTTCCAGCTGTTGATGCCCCTGCTGGTGCTGTTCCTGCTGCTGCTGCCGCCCCTACTGCTGCTGCCCCTGCTGGTGCTGTTCCTGCTGATACTGCCCCTGCTGGTGCTGATACTGCAGTTGCTGCTCCTGCTGGTGCTGTTCCTGCTGGTGCTGTTCCTGCAGTTGCTACTCCTGCTGGTGCTATTCCTGCTGGTGCTGCCCCTGCTGGGGTTGCCCCTGCTGCTGCTGCCCCTGCTGCTGCTGTCCCTGCTGGTGTGGTTCATGAAGCTGCTGCCCCTGCTGGTGCTGTTCCTGCTGATGCTGCCCCTGCTGATGCTGTTCCTGCAATTGCTGCCCCTGCTGGTGCTATTCCTGCAGTTGCTGCCGCTACTGGTGCTGTTCCTGCAGTTGCTGGTACTGCTGGTGCTGTTCCTGCTGGTGCTGCCCCTGCTTGTGCTGTTCCTGCAGTTGCAGTTCATGCTGCTGCCCCTGCTGGTGCTGTTCATGCTGCCGCCCCTGCTGCTGCTGCCCCTGCTGGTGTGGATCATGCTGCTGCTGCCCCTGCTGGTGCTGTTCCTGCTGATGCTGCCCCTGCTGGTGCTGTTCCTGCAGTTGCTGCCCCTGCTGTTGCTGTTCCTGCAGTTGCTGCCCCTGCTGCTGCTGTTCCTGCAGTTGCTGTTCCTGCTGCTGCTGCCCCTGCTGGTGCTGACCCTGCTGCTGCTGCACCTCCTGGTGCTGTTCCTGCTGGTGCTGTTCCAGCTGGTGTTGCCCCTGCTGGAGCTGTTCCTGCTGCTGCTGCTGCCCCTACTGCTGCTGCCCCTTCTGGTGCAGTTCCTGCTGATGCTGCCCCTGCTGGTGCTGATCCTGCAGTTGCTGCTCCTGCTGGTGCTGTTCCTGCTGGTGTTGTTCCTGCAGTTGCTGCTCCTGCTGGTGCTATTCCTGCTGGCGCTGCCCCTGCTGGTGCTGTCCCTGCGGGTGCTTTTCCTGCTGGTGCTGCCCCTGCTTGTGCTGTTCCTGCTGCTGCTGCTGCCTCTGCTGCTGCTGCCTTTGCTGGTGCTCTTCCTGTTGAAACTGCCCCTGCTGGTACTGATCATGCAGTTGCTGCTCCTGCTAGTGCTGTTTCTGCTGGTGCTGCCCCTGCTGGTGCTGTTCCTGCAGTTGCTGCTCCTGCTGGTGCTGTACCAGCTGGTGCTGCCCCTGCTGCTGCTGCCCCTGCTGTTGCTGTTCCTGCTGGTGCTGTTCCTGATGGTGATGCCCCTGCTGGTGCTGCCCCTGCTGGTGCTTTTCATGCTGGTGCTGCCCCTGCTGGTGCTGTTCCTGCTGCTGCTGCTGCCCCTGCTGTTGCTGCCACTGCTGGTGCTGTTCCTGATGGTGATGCCCCTGCTGGTGCTGCCCCTGCTGGTGCTGTTCCTGCTGCTGCTGCTGCCCCTGCTGGTGCTGTTCCAGCTGGTGCTGTTCCTGCTGGTGCTACTTTCCCCTGCTGGTGCTGTTCATGCTGGTGCCCCTGCTGGTGCTGTTCCTGCTGGTGCTGCTGCTCCTGCTGGTGCTGTACCTGCTGCTGCCCCTTCACGTGCTGTTCCTGCTGCTATGGTTCCTGCTGGTGCTATTCCTGCTGCTACCCCTGCTGGCGCTACCCCTGCTGGTGCAGCTCATGCTGTTGCCCCTGATTGTGCTGTTCCTGATGCTGCCACAGCTGGTGCTGTTCATGCTGCTGCCCCTGTTGGTGCTGTTCCTGCTTCTGCTGCCCCTGCAAGTGCTGCCCCTGCTGGTACAGTTCCTGCTGCTGCCCCTGTTGGTGCTGTTCATGCTGCTGCCCCTGCTGCTGCTGCCCCTGCGAGTGCTGTTCCTGCTGATGCTGCCTCTGCTGGTGCTGTTCATGCAGTTGCTGCCGCTGCTGCTGCTGTTCCTGCAGCTGCTGCTAGTGCCGGTTCTGTTCCTGCTGGTGCTGCCCCTCCTGGTGTTGTTCCTGCAGTTGCTGTTCCTGCTGCTGCTGTCCCTGCTGGTGCTGCACCTGCTGCTGCTGCACATGATGGTGCAGTTCCTGCTGGTGCTGTTCCAGAAAGTGCTGCCCCTGCTGGTGCTGTTCCTGCTGCTGCTGATGCCCCTGCTGCTGCTGCCCCTGCTAGTGCTGTTCCGGCTGATGCTACCGCTGCTGGTGCTGTTCCTGCTGGCGCTGCCCCAGCTGGTGATGTTCCTGCAGTTGCTGCTCCTGCTGGTGCTGATCCTGTGCTGTTGCCCCTGCTGGTGATGTTCCTGCAGTTGCTGTTCCTGCTGCTGCCCCTGATGGCGCTGCCCCTGCTGCTGCTACATCTGCTGGTGCTCTTCCAGCTGGTGCTGTTCCAGAAAGTGTTGCCCCTTCAGGTGCTGTTCCTGCTGCTGCTGCTGGTGCTGCCCCTGCTGGTGCTGTACCTGCTTGTGCTGTTCCTGCAGTTGCTGTTCCTGCTGCTGCTGCCCCTGCTGGTGCTGACCCTGCTGCTGCTGCACCTCCTGGTGCAGTTCCTGCTTGTGCTGTTCCAGCTGGTGTTGCCCTGCTGGTGCTGTTCCTGCTTCTGCTGCTGCCCCTACTGCTGCTGCCCCTGCTGGTGCTGTTCCTGCTGATACTGCCCCTGCTGGTGCTGATACTGCAGTTGCTGCTCCTGCTGGTGCTGTTCCTGCTGGTGTTGTTCCTGCAGTTGCTGCTCCTGCTGGTGCTATTCCTGCTGGTGCTGCCCCTGCTGGTGATGACCCTGCTGCTGCCCCTGCTGCTGCTGTCCCTGCTGGTGTGGTTCATGCTGCTGCTGCCCCTGCTGGTGCTGTTGCTGCTGATGCTGCCCCTGCTGGTGCTGTTCCTGCAATTGCTGCCCCTGCTGATGCTATTCCTGCAGTTGCTGCCGCTGCTAATGCTGTTCCTGCAGTTGCTGCTACTGCTGGTGCTGTTCCTGCAGTTGCAGTTCCTGCTGCTGCCCCTGCTGGTGCTGTTCATGCTGCTGCTGCCCTTGCTGGTGCTGTTCCTGCAGTTGCAGCCCCTGCTGGTGCTGTTCCTGCAGTTGCTGCTACTGCTGTTGCTGTTCCTGCTGGTGCTTGCCCCTGCTTGTGCTGTTCCTGCAGTTGCTGTTCCTGCTGCTGCTGCCCCTGCTGGTGCTGACCCTGCTGCTGCTGCACCTCCTGGTGCTGTTCCTGCTGGTGCTGTTCCAGCTGGTGTTGCCCCTGCTGGAGCTGTTCCTGCTGCTGCTGCTGCCCCTACTGCTGCTGCCCCTTCTGGTGCTGTTCCTGCTGATGCTGCCCCTGCTGGTGCTGATCCTGCAGTTGCTGCTCCTGCTGGTGCTGTTCCTGCTGGTGTTGTTCCTGAAGTTGCTGCTCCTGCTGCTGCTTCCCCTGCTGCTGCTGTCCCTGCTGGTGCTGTTCCTGCTGGTGCTGCCCCTGCTTGTGCTGTTCCTGCAGTTGCTTGTCCTGCTGCTGCTGCCCCTGCTGGTGCTGCCCCTGCTGCTGCTGCACCTCCTGGTGCTGCGCCTGCTGGTGCTGTTCCTGCTGATGCTGCCCCTGCTGGTGCTGTTCCTGCAATTGCTGCCCCTGCTGGTGCTATTCCTGCAGTTGCTGCCCCTGCTGGTGCTGTTCCTGCAGTTGCTGCTACTGCTGGTGCTGTTCCTGCTGGTGCTGCCCCTGCTTGTGCAGTTCCTGCAGTTGCATTTCCTGTTGCTGCCACTTCTGGTGCTGTTCATGCTGCCGCCCCTGCTGCTGCTGCCCCTGCTGGTGTGGTTCATGCTGCTGCTGCCCCTGCTGGTGCTGTTCCTGCTGATGCTGCCCCTGCTGGTGCTGTCCCTGCAGTTGATGCCCCTGCTGGTGCTGTTCCTGCAGTTGCTGCCCCTGCTTGTGCTGTTCCTGCAGTTGCTGTTCATGCTGCTGCTGCCCCTGCTGGTGCTGACCCTGCTGCTGCTGCACCTCCTGGTGCTGTTCCTGCTGGTGCTGTTCCAGCTGGTTTTGCCCCTGCTGGAGCTTGTTCCTGCTGATGCTGCCCCTGCTGGTGCTGATCTTGCAGTTGCTGCTCCTGCTGGTGCTGTTCTTGCTGGTGTTGTTCCTGCAGTTGCTGCTCCTGATGGTGCTATTCCTGCAGGCGCTGCCCCTGCTGGTGCTGCCCCTGCTGCTGCTTCCCCTGCTGGTGCTGTACTTGCTGGTGCTATTCATGCTGTTTCCCCTGCTGTTGCTGTTCCTGCTGCTGCAGCCCCTACTGGTGCTGCCCCTACTGGTGCAGTTCTTGCTGCTGCCCCTGCTGGTGCTGTTCATGCTGCTGCACCTGCTGCTGCTACCCCTGCTGGTGTGGTTCATGCTGCTGCTGCCCCTGCTGGTGCTGTTCCTGCTGATGCTGCCCCTGCTGGTGCTGTTCCTGCTGTTGCTGCCCCTGCTGGTGCTGTTCCTGCAGTTGCTGCCCCTGCTGGTGCTGTTCCTGCAGTTGCTGCTACTGCTGGTGCTGTTCCTGCTGGTGCTGCCCCTGCTTGTGCGGTTCCTGCAGTTGCTGTTCCTGCTGCTGCTGCCCCTGCTGTTGCTGACCCTGCTGCTGCTGCACCTCCTGGTGCTGTTCCTGCTGGTGCTGTTCCAGCTGGTGTTGCCCCTGCTGGTGCTGTGCCTGCTGCTGCTGCTGCCCCTGCTGCTGCTGCCCCTTCTGGTGCTGTTCCTGCTGATGCTGCCCCTGCTGGTGCTGATCTTGCAGTTGCTGCTGTGCTGGTGCTGTTCCTGCTGGTGTTGTTCCTGCAGTTGCTGATCCTGCTGGAGCTATTCCTGCTGGTGCTGCCCCTGCTGGTGCTGCCCCTGCTGCTTCTGTCCCTGCTGGTGCTGCACCTCCTGGTGCTGCCCCTGCTGGTGCCGTTCCTGCTGATGCTGCCCCTGCTGGTGCTGTTCCTGCAATTGCTGCCCCTGCTGGTGCTATTCCTGCAGTTGCCGCCCCTGCTGGTGCTGTTCCTGCAGTTGCTTGTCCTGCTGCAGCTGTCCCTACTGGTGCTGCTCCTGCAGGTGCTGCCCCTGGTTGTGATGTTCCTGCAGTGCTTGTCCTGCTGCTGCTGCACCTCCTGGTGCTCTACCTGCTGGTGCTGTTCCAGCTGGTGTTGCCCCTGCTTGTGCTGTTCCTGCTGCTGCTGCTGCCCCTGCTGCTGCTTCCCCTGCTGGAGCTGTTCCTGCTGATGCTGCCCCTGCTGTTGCTGATCATGCAGTTGCTGCTTCTGCTGGTGCTGTTCCTGCTGGTGCTTCCCCTGCTGGTGCTGTTCCGGCAGTTGCTGCTCCTGCTGGTGCTGTTCCAGCTGGTTATGCCCCTGCTGGTGCTGCCCCTGCTGCTGCTGACCCTGCTGGCGCTTTTCCTGCTGGTGCTGTTCCTGCTGGTGCTGTTCCAGCTGGTGTTGCCCCTGCTGGAGCTGTTCTGCTGCTGCTGCTGCCCCTACTGCTGCTGCCCCTTCTGGTGCTGTTCCTGCTGATGCTGCCCCTGCTGGTGCTGATCCTGCAGTTGCTGCTACTGCTGGTGCTGTTCTTGCTGGTGTTGTTCCTGAAGTTGCTGCTCCTGCTGCTGCTTCCCCTGCTGCTGCTGTCCCTGCTGGTGCTGTCCTGCTGGTGCTGCCCCTGCTTGTGCTGTTCCTGCAGTTGCTTGTCCTGCTGCTGCTGCCCCTGCTGCTGCTGCCCCTGCTGCTGCTGCACCTCCTGGTGCTGCCCCTGCTGGTGCTGTTCCTGCTGATGCTGCCCCTGCTGGTGCTGTTCCTGCTGATGCTGCCCCTGCTGGTGCTGATCCTGCAGTTGCTGCTCCTGCTGGTGCTGTTCTTGCTGGTGTTGTTCCTGCAGTTGCTGCTCCTGATGGTGCTATTCCTGCAGGCGCTGCCCCTGCTGGTGCTGCCCCTGCTACTGCTTCCCCTGCTGGTGCTGTACTTGCTGGTGCTATTCATGCTGTTTCCCCTGCTGTTGCTGTTCCTGCTGCTGCAGCCCCTACTGGTGCTGCCCCTACTGGTGCAGTTCTTGCTGCTGCCCCTGCTGGTGCTGTTCATGCTGCTGCACCTGCTGCTGCTACCCCTGCTGGTGTGGTTCCTGCTGGTGCTGCCCCTGCTGGTGCTGTTCCTGCTGTTGCTGCCCCTGCTGGTGCTGTTCCTGCAGTTGCTGCCCCTGCTGGTGCTGTTCCTGCAGTTGCTGCTACTGCTGGTGCTGTTCCTGCTGGTGCTGCCCCTGCTTGTGCGGTTCCTGCAGTTGCTGTTCCTGCTGCTGCTGCCCCTGCTGTTGCTGACCCTGCTGCTGCTGCACCTCCTGGTGCTGTTCCTGCTGGTGCTGTTCCAGCTGGTGTTGCCCTGCTGGTGCTGTTCCTGCCTGCTGCTGCTGCCCCTGCTGCTGCTGCCCCTTCTGGTGCTGTTCCTGCTGATGCTGCCCCTGCTGGTGCTGATCTTGCAGTTGCTGCTGTGCTGTGCTGTTCCTGCTGGTGTTGTTCCTGCAGTTGCTGATCCTGCTGAGCTATTCCTGCTGGTGCTGCCCCTGCTGGTGCTGCCCCTGCTGCTTCTGTCCCTGCTGGTGCTGTTCTTGCTGGTGCTGCCACTGCTTGTGCTGTTCCTGCAGTTGCTTGTCCTGCTGCAGCTGTCCCTACTGGTGCTACTCCTGCAGGTGCTGCCCCTGCTTGTGCTGTTCCTGCAGTTGCTTGTCCTGCTGCTGCTGCAACCTCCTGGTGCTCTACCTACTGGTGCTGTTCCAGCTGGTGTTGCCCCTGCTTGTGCTGTTCCTGCTGCTGCTGCTGCCCCTGCTGCTGCTTCCCTGCTGGTGCTGTTCCTGCTGATGCTGCCCCTGCTGTTGCTGATCATGCAGTTGCTGCTTCTGCTGGTGCTGTTCCTGCTGGTGCTTCCCCTGCTGGTGCTGTTCCGGCAGTTGCTGCTCCTGCTGGTGCTTGTTCCAGCTGGTTATGCCCCTGCTGGTGCTGCCCCTGCTGCTGCTGACCCTGCTGGCGCTTTTCCTGCTGGTTGCTGTTCCTGCTGGTGCTTGCTGTCCCTGCTGGTGCTGCTCATGCTGGTGCCCCTGCTGGTGCTGTTCCTGCTGGTGCTGCTGCTCCTGGTGGTGCTGTACCTGCTGCTGCCCCTTCACGTGCTGTTCCTGCTGCTATGGCCCCTGCTGGTGCTATTCCTGCTGCTGCCCCTGCTGGCGCTACCCCCCTGCTGGTGCAGCTCATGCTGTTGCCCCTGATTGTGCTGTTCCTGATTCTGCCACTGCTGGTGCTATTCATGCTGCTGCCACTGCTGGTGCTGACCCTGCTGCTGCAGCCCCTGCAGGTGCTGCCCCTGCTGGTACAGTTCCTGCTGCTGCCCCTGTTTGGTGCTGTTCATGCTGCTGCCCCTGCTGCTGCTGCCCCTGCTGGTGTTGTTAATGCTGCTGATGCCCCTGCGGGTGCTGTTCCTGCTGGTGTTGTTCCTGCAGTTGCTGATCCTGCTGGAGCTATTCCTGCTGGTGCTGCCCCTGCTGGTGCTGCCCTGCTGCTTCTGTCCCTGCTGGTGCTGTTCTTGCTGGTGCTGCCACTGCTTGTGCTGTTCCTGCAGTTGCTTGTCCTGCTGCAGCTGTCCCTACTGGTGCTACTCCTGCAGGTGCTGCCCCTGCTTGTGCTGTTCCTGCAGTTGCTTGTCCTGCTGCTGCTGCACCTCCTGTGCTCTACCTACTGGTGCTGTTCCAGCTGGTGTTGCCCCTGCTTGTGCTGTTCCTGCTGCTGCTGCTGCCCCTGCTGCTGCTTCCCCTGCTGGTGCTGTTCCTGCTGATGCTGCCCCTGCTGTTGCTGATCATGCAGTTGCTGCTTCTGCTGGTGCTGTTCCTGCTGGTGCTTCCCCTGCTGGTGCTGTTCCGGCAGTTGCTGCTCCTGCTGGTGCTGTTCCAGCTGGTTATGCCCCTGCTGGTGCTGCCCCTGCTGCTGCTGACCCTGCTGGCGCTTTTCCTGCTGGTGCTGTTCCTGCTGGTGCTGCTGTCCCTGCTGGTGCTGCTCATGCTGGTGCCCCTGCTGGTGCTGTTCCTGCTGGTGCTGCTGCTCCTGGTGGTGCTGTACCTGCTGCTGCCCCTTCACGTGCTGTTCTGCTGCTATGGCCCCTGCTGGTGCTATTCCTGCTGCTGCCCCTGCTGGCGCTACCCCTGCTGGTGCAGCTCATGCTGTTGCCCCTGATTGTGCTGTTCCTGATTCTGCCACTGCTGGTGCTATTCATGCTGCTGCCACTGCTGGTGCTGACCCTGCTGCTGCAGCCCCTGCAGGTGCTGCCCCTGCTGGTACAGTTCCTGCTGCTGCCCCTGTTGGTGCTGTACATGCTGCTGCCCCTGCTGCTGCTGCCCCTGCTGGTTGTTGTTATGCTGCTGATGCCCCTGCGGGTGCTGTTCCTGCTGATGCTGCCCGTGCTGGAGCTGTTCATGCAGTTACTGCCACTGCTGGTGCTGTTCCTGCAGTTGCTGCTAGTGCCAGTGCTGTTCCTGCTGGTGCTGTCCCTGCTGGTGTTGTTCCTGCAGTTGCTGTTCCTGCTGCTGCTGCCCCTGCTGGTGCTGCCCCTGCTGCTGCTCACCTGCTGGTGCTGTTCCTGCTGGTGCTGTTCCAGAAAGTGTTGCCCCTTCAGGTGCTGTTCCTGCTGCTGATGATGCCCCTGTTGCTGCTGCCCCTGCTGGTTGCAGTTCCTGCTGATGCTGCGCTGCTGCTGGTGCTGTTCCTGCGAATGCTGCTCCTGCTGCTACTGTTCCTGCTGGCGCTGCACCTGCTGGTGCTGTTCCTGCAGTTGCTGCTCCTTGCTGTGCTATTCCTGCTGGTGCTGCCCCTGCTGGTGCTGTTCCTGCAGTTGCTGCTCCTGCTGGTGCTATTCCTGCTGGTGCTGACCCTGCTGGTGCTGTTCCTGCTTGTGCTGCCCCTTCTGGTGCTTTTCCTGCTTCGGCTGCTGCCGCTGCTGGTGCTATTCAGCTGGTGCTGGCCCGGCTGTTGCTGTTCCTGCAGGCGCTGTTCCTGCTGGTGCTGTTCCTGCTGGTGCTGTTGCTCCTGGTGGTGCTGTCCCTGCTTCTGCCCCTTCTTGTGCTGTTCCTGCTGCTATGGCCCCAGCTGGGTGCTATTCCTGCTGCTGCCCCTGCTGGCGCTACCCCTGCTGGTGCAGCTCATGCTGTTGCCCCTGATTGTGCTGTTCCTGATGCTGCCACTGCTGCTGCTGTTCATGCTGCTGCCCCTGTTGGTGCTGTTCCTGCAGCTGCTAACCCCTGCAGGTGTTGCCCCTGCCTGGTACAGATCCTGCTGCTTCCCCTGTTGGTGCTGTTCATGCTGCTGCCCCTGCTGCTGCTGGCTCTGCTGGTGTTGTTCATGCTGCTGCTGCCCCTGCGGGTGCTGTTCCTGCTTATGCTGCCCTTGCTGGGCTGTTCATGCAGTTGCTGCCCCTGCTGGCGCTGTTCCTGCACTTGCTGCTACTGCCCGTGCTGTTCCTGCTGGTGCTGCCCCTGCTGGTGCTGCCCCTGCTGCTGCTGCACCCTGCTGCTGCTGTTCCTGCTGGTGCTGTTCCAGAAAGTGCTGTCCCTGCTTGTTGCTGTTCCTGCTGCTGCTAATGCCCCTGCTGCTGCTCTCCATGCTGGTGCTTTTCCTGCAGTTGCTGTTCCTGCTGCTGCCGCCCCTGCTGGTGCTGCCCCTGCTGCTGCTGCACCTGCTGCTGCTGTTCCTGCTTGTTGCTGTTCCAGGAAAGTGCTGTCCCTGCTGGTGCTGTTCCTGCTGCTGCTAATGCCCCTGCTGCAGCTCTCCTTGCTGGTGCTTTTCCTGCTGATGCTGCCACTGCTGGCGCTGCCCACTGCTGGTGCTGTTCCCTGCAGTTGCTGCTGTGCTGGTTCTGTTCCTGTTGCTATTGCCGCAGCTGGTGCTGTTCCTGCAGAAGGTGTTCCTGCTGCTGCTCCCCCTGCTGGTGCTGTTCTGCTGGTGCTGCCCCTACTGTTGCTGTTCCTGCTGGCTGCTGCTGTTGCTGCGCCTGCTGGTGCTGTACCTGCTTGTGCTGTTCCTGCAGTTGCTGTTCCAGCTGGTGTTGCCCCTGCTGGTGCTGTTCCTGCTGCTGCTGCTGCCTCCTACTGCTGCTGCCCCTGCTGGTGCTGTTCCTGCTTGTGCTTCCCCTTGCTGGTGCTGTTCCTGCTTCTGCTGCTGCCCTGCTGGTGCTATTCCAGCTGGTGCTGGCCCGGCTGTTGCTGTTCCTGCTGGCGCTGTTCCTGCTGGTGCTGTTCCTGCTGGTGCCGCTGTCCCTGCTGGTGCTGTTCATGCTGGATGCCCCTGCTGGTGCTGTTCCTGCTGGTTGCTGTTGCTCCTGGTGGTGCTGTCCCTGCTTCTGCCCCTTCTTGTGCTCTTCCTGCTGCTAAGGGCCCCAGCTGGGGCTATTCCTGCTGCTGCCCCTGCTGGCGCTACCCCTGCTGGTGCAGCTCATGGCTGTTGCCCCTGATTGTGCTGTTCCTGATGCTGCCACTGCTGCTGCTGTTCATGCTGCTGCCCCTGTTGGTGCTGTTCTGCTGGTGCTGCTGTCCCTGCTGGTGCTGTTCATGCTGGTGCCCCTTCACGTGCTGTTCCTGCTGCTATGACCCCTGCTGGTGCATCTCATGCTGTTGCCCCTGATTGTGCTGTTCCTGATGCTGCCACTGCTGGTGCTGTTCATGCTGCGGCCCCTGTTGGTGCTGCTCTGCTTCTGCTGCCCCTGCAAGTGCTGCCCTGCTGGTACAGTTCCTGCTGCTGCCCTGTTGGTGCTGTTCATGCTGCTGCGCCTGCTGCTGCTGCCCCTGCTGGTGTTGTTCATGCAGCTGCTGCCCTTGCTGGTGCTGTTCCTGCAGTTGCAGCCCCTGCTGGTGCTGTTCTGCAGTTGTTGCTACTGCTGTTGCTGTTCCTGCTGGTGCTGCCCCTGCTTGTGCTGTTCCTGCAGTTGCTGTTCCTGCTGCTGCTGCCCCTGCTGGTGCTGAACCTGCTGCTGCTGCACCTCCTGGTGCTGTTCCTGCTGGTGCTGTTCCAGCTGGTGTTGCCCCTGCTGGAACTGTTCCTGCTGCTGCTGCTGCCCTACTGCTGCTGCCCTTCTGGTGCTGTTCCTGCTGATGCTGCCCTGCTGGTGTTGTTCTGAAGTTGCTGCTCCTGCTGCTGCTTCCCTGCTGCTGCTGTCCCTGCTGGTGCTGTCCTGCTGGTGCTGCCCCTGCTTGTGCTGTTCCTGCAGTTGCTTGTCCTGCTGCTGCTGCCCCTGCTGGTGCTGCCCCTGCTGCTGCTGCACCTCCTGGTGCTGCACCTGCTGGTGCTGTTCCTGCTGATGCTGCCCTGCTGGTGCTGTTCCTACAAATTGCTGCCCCTGCTGGTGCTATTCCTGCAGTTGCTGCCCTGCTGGTGCTGTTCCTGCAGTTGCTGCTACTGCTGGTGCTGTTCCTGGTGGTGCTGCCCCTGCTTGTGCTGTTCATGCAGTTGCATTTCCTGTTGCTGCCCCTGCTGGTGCTGTTCATGCTGCCGCCCCTGCTGCTGCTGCCCCTGCTGGTGTGGTTCATGCTGCTGCTGCCCCTGCTGGTGCTGTTCTGCTGATGCTGCCCTGCTGGTGCTGTCCCTGCAGTTGATGCCCCTGCTGGTGCTGTTCCTGCAGTTGCTGCCACTGCTTGTGCTGTTCCTGCAGTTGCTGCTACTGCCGTTGCTGTTCCTGCTGGTGCTGCCCTGCTTGTGCTGTTCCTGCAGTTGCTGTTCATGCTGCTGCTGCCCCTGCTGGTGCTGACCCTGCTGCTGCTGCACCTCCTGGTGCTGGTCCTGCTGGTGCTGTTCCAGCTGGTTTTGCCCCTGCTGGAGCTGTTCCTGCTGCTGCTGCTGCCCCCACTGCTGCTGCCCCTTCTGCTGCTTGTTCCTGCTGATGCTGCCCCTGCTGGTGCTGCTCCTGCAGTTGCTGCTCCTGCTGGTGCTGTTCCTGCAGTTGCTGCTTACTGCTGGTGCTGTTCCTGCTGGTGCTGCCCCCTGCTTGAGTGTTTCCTGCAGTTGCTGTTCCTGCTGCTGCTGCCCCTGCTGGTGCTGACCCTGCTGCTGCTGCACCTCCTGGTGCTGTTCCTGCTGGTGCTGTTCCAGCTGGTGTTGCCCTGCTGGTGCTGTTCCTGCTGCTGCTGCTGCCCTGCTGCTGCTGCCCCTTCTGGTGCTGTTCCTGCTGATGCTGCCCTGCTGGTGTGATCTTTGCAGTTGCTGCTGTGTGGTGCTGTTCCTGCTGGTGTTGTTCCTGCAGTTGCTGATCCTGCTGGAGCTATCCTGCTGGTGCTGCCCCTGCTGGTGCTGCCCCTGCTGCTTCTGTCCCTGCTGGTGCTGTTCCTGCTGGTGCTGCCACTGCTTGTGCTGTTCCTGCAGTTGCTTGTCCTGCTGCAGCTGTCCCTACTGGTGCTGCTCCTGCAGTGCTGCCCCTGCTTGTGCTGTTCCTGCAGTTGCTTGTCCTGCTGCTGCTGCACCTCCTGGTGCTCTACCTGCTGGTGCTGTTCCAGCTGGTGTTGCCCCTGCTTGTGCTGTTCTGCTGCTGCTGCTGCCCCTGCTGCTGCTTCCCTGTTGGTGCTGTTCCTGCTGATGCTGCCCCTGCTGTTGCTGATCATGCAGTTGCTGCTTCTGCTGGTGCTGTTCCTGCTGGTGCTTCCCCTGGGTGCTGTTCCGGCAGTTGCTGCTGCTGCTGGTGCTGTTCAGCTGGTTATGCCCCTGCTGGTGCTGCCCTGCTGGTGCAGTTCCTGCTGATGCTGCGCCTGCTAGTGCTGTTCCTGCGAATGCTGCTCCTGCTGGAACTGTTCCTGCTGGTGCTGCCCCTGCTGGTGCTGTTCCTGCAGTTGTGCTCCTGCTGGTGCTATTCCTGCTGGTTGCTGACCCTGCTGGTGCTGTTCCTGCTTGTGCTGCCCTTCTGGTGCTGTTCCTGCTTCTGCTGCTGCCGCTGCTGGTGCTTTTCCAGCTGGTGCTGGCCCGGCTGTTGCTGTTCCTGCTGGCGCTGTTCCTGCTGGTGCTGTTCCTGCTGGTGCCACTGTCCCTGCTGGTGCTTTTCATGCTGGTGCCCCTGCTGGTGCTGTTCCTGCTGGTGCTGTTGCTCCTGGTGCTGCTGTCCCTGCTTCTGCCCCTTCTTGTGCTGTTCCTGCTGCTATGGCCCCAGCTGGTGCTATTCCTGCTGCTGCCCCTGCTGGCGCTACCCTGCTGGTGCAGCTCATGCTGTTGCCCTGATTGTGCTGTTCCTGATGCTGCCACTGCTGCTGCTGTTCATGCTGCTGCCCCTGTTGGTGCTGTTCCTGCTGCTGCTACCCCTGCAGGTGTTGCCCCTGCTGGTACAGTTCCTGCTGCTTCCCCTGTTGGTGCTGTTCATGCTGCTGCCCCTGCTGCTGCTGGCTCTGCTGGTGTTGTTCATGCTGCTGCTGCCCCTGCGGGTGCTGCTCCTGCTGATGCTGCCCTTGCTGGGGCTGTTCATGCAGTTGCTGCTCCTGCTGGCGCTGTTCCTGCACTTGCTGCTACTGCCCGTGCTGTTCCTGCTGGTGCTGCCCCTGCTGGTGTTGTTCTGCAGTTGCTGTTCCTGCTGCTGCCGCCCTGCTGGTGCTGCCCCTGCTGCTGCTGCACCTGCTGCTGCTGTTCCTGCTGGTGCTGTTCCAGAAAGTGCTGTCCCTGCTGGTGCTGTTCCTGCTGCTGCTAATGCCCCTGCTGCTGCTCTCCCTGCTGGTGTGTGTTCCTGCTGATGCTGCCCCTGCTGGCGCTGCCCTGCTGGTGCTGTTCTGCAGTTGCTGCTGCTGCTGGTTCTGTTCCTGTGCTATTGCCGCTGCTGTTCCTGCAGAAGCTGTTCCTGCTGCTGCTCCCCCTGCTGGTGCTGTTCCTGCTGGTGCTGCCCCTACTGGTGCTGTTCCTGCTGCTGCTGCTGGTGCTGCCCCTGCTGGTGCTGTACCTGCTTGTGCTGATCCTGCAGTTGCTGTTCCAGCTGGTGTTGCCCCTGCTGGTGCTGTTCCTGCTGCTGCTGCTGCCCCTACTGCTGCTGCCTTGTGGTGCTGTTCCTGCTTGTGCTGCCCCTGCTGGTGCTGTTCCTGCTTCTGCTGCAGCCCTGCTGGTGCTATTCCAGCTGGTGCTGGCCCGGCTGTTGCTGTTCCTGCTGGCGCTGTTCCTGCTGGTGCTGTTCCTGCTGGTGCCGCTGTCCCTGCTGGTGCTGTTCATGCTGGTGCCCTGCTGGTGCTGTTCCTGCTGGTGCTGTTGCTCCTGGTGGTGCTGTCCCTGCTTCTGACCCTTCTTGTGCTCTTCCTGCTGCTATGGCCTCAGCTGGTGCTATTCCTGCTGCTGCCCTGCTGGCGATACCCTGCTGGTGCAGCTCATGCTGTTGCCCCTGATTGTGCTGTTCCTGATGCTGCCACTGCTGCTGCTGTTTCATGCTGCTGCCCCTGTTGGTGCTGTTTCTGCTGCTGCTACCCTTGCAGGTGTTGCCCCTGCTGGTACAGTTCCTGTTGCTTCCCCTTTTGGTGCTGTTCATGCTTCTGCCCCTGCTGCTGCTGGCTCTGCTGGTGTTGTTCATGCTGCTGCTGCCCTGCGGGTGTGCTGTTCCTGCTGATGCTGCCCTTGCTGGGGCTGTTCATGCAGTTGCTGCCCCTGCTGGCGCTGTTCCTGCATTTGCTGCTACGGCCATGCTGTTCCTGCTGGTGCTGCCCCTGCTGGTGTTGTTCCTGCGTTGCTGTTACTGCTGCTGCCGCCCCTGCTGGTGCTGCCCATGCTGCTGCTGCACCTGCTGATGCTGTTCCTGCTGGTGCTGTTCCAGAAAGTGCTGTCCCTGCTGGTGCTGTTCCTGCTGCTGCTAATGCCCCTGCTGCTGCTCTCCCCTGCTGGTGCTGTTCCTGCTGATGCTGCCCCTGCTGGCGCTGCCCCTGCTGGAGCTGTTCCTGCAGTTGCTGCTGCTGCTGGTGCTGTCCTTGCAGAAGTTGTTCTGCTGCTGCTCCCCTGCTGGTGCTGTTCCAGCTGGTGCTGCCCCTACTGGTGCTGTTCCTGCTGATGCTGGTGCTGCCCTGTGGTGCTGTACCTGCTTGTGCTGTTCCTGCAGTTGCTGTTCCTGCTGCTGCTGCCCCTACTGGTGCTGACCCTGCTGCTGCTGCACCTCCTGGTGCAGTTCCTGCTGGTGCTGTTCCAGCTGGTGTTGCCCCTGCTGGTGCTGTTCCTGCTGCTGCTGCTGCCCCTACGGCTTCTGCCCCTGCTGGTGCTGTTCCTGCTGCTGCTGCCCTGCTGGTGCTGATACTGCAGTTGCTGCCCCTGCTGGTGCTGTTCCTGCTGCTGCTGCACCTCATGGTGCAGTTTCCTGCTGGTGCTGTTCCAGCTGGTGTTGCCCCTGCTGTTGCTGTTCCTGCTGCTGCTGCTGCCCCTACAGCTGCTGCCCCTGCTGGTGCTGTTCTGCTGATGCTGCCCCTGCTGGTGCTCATACTGCAGTTGCTGCTCCTGTGGTGCTGTTCCTGCTGGTGCTGTTCCTGCAGTTGCTGCTCCTGCTGGTGCTATTCTGCTGGTGCTGCCCTGCTGGTGTGACCCTGCTGCTGCTGCCCCTGCTGCTGCTGTCCCTGCTGGTGTGGCTCATGCTGCTGTGCCCCTGCTGGTGCTGTTCCTGCTGATGCTGCCCCTGCTGGCGCTGTTCCTGCAATTGCTGCCCCTGCTGGTGCTATTCCTGCAGTTGCTGCCCCTGCTGGTGCTGTTCCTGCAGTTGCTGCTACTGCTGGTGCTGTTCTGTGGTGCTGCTGCCCCTGCTTGTGCAGTTCCTGCAGTTGCATTTCCTGCTGCTGCCCCTGCTGGTGCTGTTCATGCTGCCGCCCTGCTGCTGCTGCCCCTGCTGGTGTGGTTCATGCTGCTGCTGCCCTGCTGGTGCTGTTCCTGCTGATGCTGCCCCTGTGGTGCTGTTCCTGCAGTTGCTGCTACTGCAGTTGCTGTCCTGCTGGTGCTGCCCCTGCTTGTGCTGTTCCTGCAGTTGCTGTTCATGCTGCTGCTGCTCCTGCTGGTGCTGACCTGCTGCTGCTGCACCTCCTCGTGCTGTTCCTGCTGGTGCTGTTCCAGCTGGTTTTGCCCCTGCTGGAGCTGTTCCTGCTGCTGCTGCTGCCCCCACTGCTGCTGCCCCTTCTGGCTGCTGTTCCTGCTGATGCTGCCCCTGCTGGTGCTGAACCTGCAGTTGCTGCTCTGCTGGTGCTGTTCTTGCTGGTGTTGTTCCTGCAGTTGCTGCTCCTGATGGTGCTATTCCTGCAGGCGCTGCCCATGCTGTTGCTGCCCCTGCTGCTGCTTCCCCTGCTGGTGCTGTCCTTGCTGGTGCTTTTCCTGCTGGTGCTGCCCTGCTTGTGCTGTTCCTGCAGTTGCTTGTCCTGCTGCTGCTGCCATGCTGCTGCTGCCCCTGCTGCTGCTGCACCTCCTGGTGCTGTACTGCTGGTGCTGTTCCAGCTGGTGTTGCCCTGCTGGTGCTGTTCCTGCTGCTGCTGCTGCCCCTGCTGCTGCTGCCTTTGCTGGTGCTGTTCCTGTTGATGCTGCCCCTGCTGGTGCTGATCATGCAGTTGCTACTCCTGCTGGTGCTGTTCTGCTGGTGCTGCCCCTGCTGGTGCTGTTCCTGCAGTTGCTGCACATGCTGGTGCTGTTCCAGCTGGTGCTGCCCTGCTGGTGCTGCCCCTGCTGCTGCTGCCCCGCTGTTTGCTGTCCCTGCTGGTGCTGTTCCTGATGGTGCTGCCCCTGTTGGTGCTGCCCCTGCTGGTGCTGTTTCTGCTGGTGCTGCCCCTTCTGGTGCTGTTCCTGCTGCTGCTGCTGCCCCTGCTGGTGCTGTTCCAGCTGGTGCTGCCCGGCTGTTGCTGTTCCTGCTGGCGCTGTTCCTGCTGGTGCTGTTCCTGCTGGTGCTGCTGTCCCTGCTGGTGCTGTTCATGCTGGTGCCCTGCTGCTGCTGTTCCTGCTGGTGCTGCTGCTCCTGGTGGTGCTGTACCTGCTGCTGCCCCTTCACGTGCTGTTCCTGCTGCTATGGCCCCTGCTGGTGCTATTCCTGCTGCTGCTGGTGCAGCTCATGCTGTTGCCCCTGATTGTGCTGTTCCTGATGCTGCCACTGCTGGTTGCTGTTCATGCTGCGGCCCCTGTTGGTGCTGTTCTGCTTCTGCTGCACTGAAAGTGCTGCCCCTGCTGGTTACAGTCCTGCTGCTGCCCTGTTGGTGCTGTTCATGCTGCTGCCCCTGCTGCTGCTGCCCCTGCTGGTGTTGTTCATGCTGCTGCTGCCCTTGCTGGTGCTGTTCCTGCAGTTGCAGCCCCTGCTGGTGCTGTTCCTGCAGTTGCTGCTACTGCTGTTGCTGTTCCTGCTGGTGCTGCCCCTGCTTGTGCTGTTCCTGCAGTTGCTGTTCCTGCTGCTGCTGCACCTCCTGGTGCTGTTCCTGCTGGTGCTGTTCCAGCTGGTGTTGCCCTGCTGGAGCTGTTCCTGCTGTGCTGCTGCCCTACTGCTGCTGCCCCTTCTGGTGCTGTTCCTGCTGATGCTGCCCTGCTGGTGCTGATCCTGCAGTTGCTGCTCCTGCTGGTGCTGTTCCTGCTGGTGTTGTTTCTGAAGTTGCTGCTCCTGCTGCGCTTCCCTGCTGCTGCTGTCCCTGCTGGTGCTGTTCCTGCTGGGTGCTGCCCCTGCTTGTGCTGTTCCTGCAGTTGCTGGTCCTGCTGCTGCTGCCCCTGCTGGTGCTGCCCTGTCCTCCTGCACCTCCTGTTGCTGCCCCTGCTGGTGCTGTTCCTGCTGATGCTGCCCCTGCTGGTGCTGTTCCTGCAATTGCTGCCCTGATGGTGCTATTCCTGCAGTTGCTGCCCCTGCTGGTGCTGTTCCTGCAGTTGCTGCTACTGCTGGTGCTGTTCCTGCTGGTGCTGCCCTGCTTGTGCAGTTCCTGCAGTTGCATTTCCTGTTGCTGCCCTGCTGGTGCTGTTCATGCTGCCGCCCCTGCTGCTGCTGCCCCTGCTGGTGTGGTTCATGCTGCTGCTGCCCCTGCTGGTGCTGTTCCTGCTGCTGCTGCCCCTGCTGGTGCTGTCCTGCAGTTGATGCCCCTGCTGGTGCTGTTCCTGCAGTTGCTGCCCTGCTGGGTGCTGTTCCTGCAGTTGCTGCTACTGCAGTTGCTGTTCTGCTGTGTGCTGCCCCTGCTTGTGATGTTCCTGCAGTTGCTTCATGCTGCTGCTGCCCCTGCTGGTGCTGACCCTGCTGCTGCTGCACCTCCTGGTGCTGTTCCTGCTGGTGCTGTTCCAGCTGGTTTTGCCCCGCTGGAGCTGTTCCTGCTGCTGCTGCTGCCCCACTGCTGCTGCCCCTTCTGCTGCTGTTCCTGTGATGCTGCCCTGCTGGTGCTGATCCTGCAGTTGCTGCTCCTGCTGGTGCTGTTCTTGCTGGTGTTGTTCCTGCAGTTTGCTGCTCCTGATGGTGCTATTCTGCAGCGCTGCCCCTGCTGGTGCTGCCCTGCTGCTGCTTCCCCTGCTGGTGCTGTACTTGTGGTGCTATTCATGCTGTTGCCCTGCTGGTGCTGTTCCTGCTGCTGCAGCCCCTACTGGTGCTGCCCCTACTGGTGCAGTGCTTGCTGCTGCCCCTGATGGTGCTGTTCATGCTGCTGCACCTGCTGCTGCTACCGCTGCTGGTGTGGTTCATGCTGCTGCTGCCCTGCTGGTGCTGTTCCTGCTGATGATGCCCTGCTGGTGCTGTTCCTGCAGTTGCTGCCCCTGCTGGCTGTTCCTGCAGTTGCTGCTACTGTGGTGCTGTTTCTGCTGGTGCTGCCCTGCTTGTGCGGTTCCTGCAGTTGCTGTTCCTGCTGCTGCTGCCCTGCTGGTGCTGACCCTGCTGCTGCTGCACCTCCTGGTGCTGTTATGCTGGTGCTGTTCCAGCTGGTGTGCCCCTGCTGGTGCTGTTCTGCTGCTGATGCTGCACCTGCTGCTGCTGCCCTTCTGGTGCTGTTCCTGCTGATGCTGCCCTGCTGGTGCTGTTCTTGCAGGTGCTGCTGTGCGGGTGCTGTTCCTGCTGGTGTTGTTCCTGCAGTTGCTGATCCTGCTGGAGCTATTCCTGCTGGTGCTGCCCTGCTGGTGCTGGCCCTGTGCTTCTGTCCCTGCTGGTGCTGTTCCGGTGGGCTGCCCCTGCTTGTGCTGTTCCTGCAGTTGCTTGTCCTGCTGCAGCTGTCCCTACTGGTGCTGCTCCTGCAGGTGCTGCCCCTGCTTGTGCGGTTCTGCAGTTGCTTGTCCTGCTGCTGCTGCACCTCCTGGTGCTCTACCTGCTGGTGCTGTTCCAGCTGGTGTTGCCCTGCTTGTGTGTTCCTGCTGCTGCTGCTGCCCCTGCTGCGCTTCCCCTGCTGGTGCTGTTCCTGCTGATGCTGCTCTGCTGTTGCTGATCATGCAGTTGCTGCTTCTGCTGGTTCTGTTCCTGCTGGTGCTTCCCTGCTGGTGCTGTTCCGGCAGTTGGTGCTCCTGCTGGTGCTGTTCCAGCTGGTTTATGCCCCTGCTGGTGCGGCCCCTGCTGCTGCTGACCTGCTGGCGCTTTTCCTGCTCGTGCTGTTCCTGCTAGTGCTGCTGTCCCTGCTGGTGCTGCTCATGCTGGTGCCCCTGCTTGTGCTGTTCCTGCTGGTGCTGATGCCTCCATGGTGGTGCTGTACCTGCTGCTGCTCTTCACGTGCTGTTCCTGCTGCTATGGCCCTGTGGTGCTATTCTGCTGCTGCCCCTGCTGGCGCTACCCTGTTGGTGCAGCTCATGCTGTTGCCCCTGATTGTGCTCTTCCTGATTCTGCATGCTGTTGCTATTCATGCTGCTGCCCTGCTGGTGCTGACCCTGCTGCTGCAGGCCCCTGAGGTGCTGCCTGCTGGTACAGTTCTGTGCTGCCCCTGTTGGTGCTGTTCATGCTGCTGCCCCTGCTGCTGCTGCCCCTGCTGGTGTTTGTTAATGCTGCTGCTGCCCTGTGGGTGCTGTTCCTGTGATGCTGCCTTGCTGGTTGCTGTTCATGCAGTTACTGCCACTGCTGGTGCTGTTCCTGCAGTTTCTGCTAGTGCCAGTGCTGTTCCTGCTGGTGCTGCCCCTGTGGTGTTGTTTCCTGCAGTGCTTGTTTCTGCTGCTGCTGACCCTGCTGCTGCTCTGCTGCTGCTGCACCTCCTGGTGCTGCCTATGCTGGTGCTGTTTCTGCCTGTGTGATGCTGCCCCTGCTGGTGCTGTTCCTGCAATTGCTGCCCCTGCTGGTGCTATTCCTGCAGTTGCCGCCTGCTTGGTGCTGTCCTGCAGTTGCTTGTCCTGCTGCAGCTGTCCCTCCTCCTGGCGCTGCTCCTGAGGTGCTGCCCTGGTTGTGATGTTCCTGCAGTGCTTGTCCTGCTGCTGCTGCACCTCCTGGTGCTCTACCTGCTGGTGCTGTTCCAGCTGGTGTTGCCCTGCTTGTGCTGTTCCTGCTGCTGCTGCTGCCCCTGCTGCTGCTTCCCTGTGGAGCTGTTCTGCTGATGCTGCCCTGCTGTTGCTGATATGCTGTTGCGCTTCTGCTGGTGCTGTTCCTGCTGGTGCTTCCCCTGCTGGTGCTGTTCCGGCAGTTGCTGCTCTGCTGGTGTGCTGGTTCCATCTGGTTATGCCCCTGCTGGTGCTGCCTGCTGCTGCTGCTGACCCCTGCTGGCGCTTTTCCTGCTGGTGCTGTTCCTGCTGGTGCTGTTCCAGTGGTGTTGCCCCTGCTGGAGCTGTTCCTGCTGCTGCTGCTGCCCTACTGCTGCTGCCCCTTCTGGTGCTGTTCTGCTGATGCTGCCTGCTGGTGCTGATCTGCAGTTGCTGCTCCTGCTGGTGCTGTTCCTGTGGTGTTTTGTCCTGAAGTTGCTGCTCCTGCTGCTGCTTCCCCTGCTGCTGCTGTCCCTGCTGGTGCTGTTCCTGCTGGTGCTGGCCCTGCTGGTGCTTGTTCCTGCAGTTGCTTGTCCTGCTGCTGCTGCCCCTGCTGCTGCTGCCCTGCTGCTTGCTGCACCTCCTGGTGCTGCCACTGCTGGTGCTGTTCCTGCTGATGCCTGCCCCTGCTGGTGCTGTTCCTGCATTGCTGCCCTGCTGGTGCTATTCCTGCAGTCTGCTGGCCCCTGCTGGTGCTGTTCCTGCAGTTGCTGCTACTGCTGGTGCTGTTCCTGCTGGTGCTGCCACTGCTTGTGCAGTTCCTGCAGTTGCATTTCCTGTTGCTGCCCCTGTGGTGATGTTCATGCTTGCCGCCATGCGGCTGCCCTGCTGGTGTAGGCTGTGGTGTGGTGTCAGGTTCATGCTGCTGCTGCCATGCTGGTGCTGTTCCTGCTGATGCTGCCCCTGCTGGTGCTGTCCCTGCAGTTGATGCCCCTGCTGGTGCTGTTCCTGCAGTTGCTGCCCTGCTGGTGCTGATCCTGCAGTTGCTGCCCTGCTTGTGCTGTTCCTGCAGTTGGTGTTCAGGCTGCTGCTGCCCCTGCTGGTGGCTGACCCTGCTGCTGCTGCACTCCTGGTTGCTGTTCCTGCTGGTGCTGTTCCAGCTGGTGTTGCCCCTGCTGGAGCTGTTCCTGCTGATGCTGCCCATGCTGGTGCTGATCCTGCAGTTGCTGCTCCTGCTGGTGCTGTTCTTGCTGGTGTTGTTCTGCAGTTGCTGCTCCTGATGGTGCTATACCTGCAGGCGCCTGCCCCTGCTGGTGCTGCCCTGCTGCTGCTTCCCTGCTGGTGCTGTATTGCTGGTGCTATTCATGCTGTTCCCCTGCTGTTGCTTGTTCCTGCTCGCTGCAGCCCTACTGGTGCTGCCCATTATGGTGCAGTTCTTGCTGCTGCCCTGCTGGTGCTGTTCATGCTGCTGCACTGCTGCTGCTACCCTGCTGGTGTGGTTATGTGTGCTGCTGCCCCAGCTGGGTGCTGTTCCTGCTGATGCTGCCCTGCTGGTGCTGTTCTGTGTTGCTGCCCTGCTGGTGCTGTTCCTGCAGTTGCTGCCCTGCTGGTGCTGTTCTGCAGGTTGCTGCTACTGCTGGTGCTGTTCCTGATGGGTCTGCCCTGCTTGTTGCGGTTGCCTGCTGTTGCTGTTCATGCTGCTGCTGACACTGCTGTTGCTGTCACTGCTGATGCTGCAACTCCTGGGTGCTGTTCCTGCTGGTGCTGTTCCAGCTGGGTGTTGACCTGTGTGCTGTTCTGCTGCTGCTGCTGCCCCTGCTGCTGCTGCCCCTATCTGGTGCTGTTCCCTGCTGATGCTGCCCCTGCTGAGTGCTGATTTGCAGGTGCTGCTGTGCTGGTGCTGTTCCTGCTGGTGTTGTTCTGCAGTTGCTGATTCCTGCTGGAGCTATTTCCTGCTGGTGCTGCCCCTGCTGGTGTGCCCTGCTGCTTCTGTCCTGCTGGTG